>NC_092341.1:307287500-307495000 GCF_046630445.1 Rutidosis leptorrhynchoides
AGATGTTACTAAACTGAATAAGGCTCTGGGATTTTATGAAGACTTCAAGCAAGAACCTGATGAACCACTCAAGGATACCTACCGTCGTTTCAATGGTGTTCCCAATGAGTTGAAATAGTGCAAGATCATAAAAGTAAATGTTGAAGTCAACATGAAATTTCTCAAAAAGCTCAATGCTGATTGACTTCCTTATGGAACCATTGTTCGATCAACCAAAGAGATTGACAAGATGACTATTCATGAGCTTGTTGGAGTTCTTATGCATTACCAAACTGAAGTGTCTAAACTTCAAGAAGGAAGGAAAGAGTAATCTCCAAGTGGTCCTCTTGCTCTCATTGCCAAAAAGAAGAGCAAATCATTTACGACTTCCAAAAGCTTGTCCAAGAAAGTGCTTGTTGAAGATTCAACTGATTCTAAATAATTAAATCTGTCTGATGTTGATGATTCTCACCTTGAATCAGTCAAGATGGCAGCCATGTTCACAAAAGCCTTGAACAAATACAAATTCAAAGGCAAATAAAGCAATCAACGCAAGAATTTATCATCTTCCTCGTACTACAAGAAAGCTGATCAATCAAAACAACAACAACATGCTGATGATTCCAAGAAGGATGATTCAATCTGTTTCAATTGTGGCAAAGCTGGTCATTACTCTCGTGAGTGCAAGATGCCTAAGAAGAAGGATGCAGCTTACTACATGAAGAAAATGTTGTTGGCTAAGATTGTAGAAACTGGGGGAGAGCTGAAACAGGTTGATGATACTTGGTTTAACTGGACTGACGATTTAGATTCAGAGGTTGAACATGCAAATGTATGCAAGGTGACTAAGCTCATCAAAGCTACGGAAATAATGGAGAATTCTGACTCAGCATCTGATGATGATGATGAGGTACAATCATCTGAAATTCCACCTGATTTTATCAAAGTGCAAAATGACATGATGAAGAATTTGGTCTCAATGTCAAAAGAAGTCAAAGGTTTAAAATCTGAAAATAAGGTTTTAAAAGATAAAATCAAACTTATTGAGACCAAACCATCTTCATCTAAATTACAATCGGAACTGCAAAGATTGACTGTCCAACTCAGCTCCACGGAAACTGAGTTGGAAGATCTTAAAAAATCAGTTCATCCGATTAAGGTTGAAAGGACAGATTATCGTCTAAAATCGGAACGACTTGCAGAAAAAGTTCAATTCTAGAAAAAGATCTTTCTGATTTGAAAACTCAACATGAACCCACACTTTCAAAGCTAAACAAGAAAATTATTCAATTTGAAAACACCATCATTGAAAAGGACTCTGAAATCTCTTCGTTGTCAAAAGAGTCTTTTCAAATGAAAGCACAACTTGCTCGATATGAGGAAAAACTCTATCGAACAGATCAATCCAAAGCTATCATGAATATGAAACTTTCAAAACAAACGATTTTCATGAATAGACCAAAAACAATTCATGGTGACAAGTGGGGGTTGGGTTATGAAGATCCTAAGATCTTAGAAAATGCTTCTAAAAAGATTCCAGGATTATATCATTCTGTTTACTTTCAAGCTAGTTTACCATATCATTTTGTGCATGCTTCTGATGCTGATTTTGATGATATTATTGTTAATCGCAAATCTAGAAAATACCATCAAATTAGCTTAATGTATGAGAAAATTAATGCTAAAATGGGTAAATCAAATCCTGATTTCTTGAAGGAACTTGTTGAAACTGAAAAGAATATGCAACATGAAAATTATGTGCCTAAGCGTAGACTGGTTTATATTCCAACACTCATGCTAGAGAAATACATTTTAATGCTTGAGAATGAAGTGTTTAACAAACCTAGTTCTAGCATTATTGCCATAGATGAGGTGTATGATGAACCAACTTTTGATGTGAAACCAATTCTTCCAGCTTTGCCTGCATGTTCTGATAAATTTTTCTGTGAAGACCTAGCACATGAATTAATTGTTTTCTTTGAGACAGAATCCCTAGGTCAAACTGATTTAGATGTAAAGGTAGAACCTCGAGATGAACTAACTCCTATAAACCTGATAGACTTTGACAAACCAATTGATCCTTTGAATGAATTTTATGCTAACTTACCTATTGTACAAAACTTGAAACGTATACTAGGTGAAGTTGAACAGGAAAACATTGATTTGCAACTTAAGTGTCAATCATTAGAACAAATGCTTGCTTTGTGTGATAAATTGCCTCCACTTCCTAAGAAAGAATGTACTTATGATTTTAAGGAAGGTGAAGTGATAGTTTCTGCAGAGGAATTATGTCATGAGATTAAGAGCTTAAAACAAAAAATAATTCAACTGAAACAGGCTAACAAACTTAAGCAATCATTTATTGTTGAAACCATTGTGTCTACAAGTGTTGGTGGGATGACTAAGAAGGGGAAGGGGACAACAACATCTATGGATGTAAAACCCATTATTATTCTTAAAAACCCACTACGTTCTCAATTTGGAAATCGTGTTTCAAAAGTTGCACCTTCAACACAATTTGTTGTCAAGAGAGTTCATTCTCAAAATGGTTCTGTGTTAACTGAGAAGATTCCTATGATTCCAATGTCAAATCAATCAAAGGAAAGTCTTTTACAAAAATCAGTCAAGTCAACACAACATAAGAGTCCAAAACCTTATTTGAGTAAGTATGATGCAAAGGAACGTAAAATCAAATTGGAAATTTTGCAAAATCAATCATCTCATGGGTCAACTAAAAAGTTTGGACGTCTAACTAACAGAGGTGTTTTTCGTGTCACAAGTTATAATCTAAATTTGACTTACAAGTCTGTATGGGTTCCTAAGTCCACAACTAAGAAAGTAGCAACTAAACCAATGCAATCTGCTAGTCGACCTAGGAAATCATCTCATGTTTTTCGATTTTCTTTTTGTGAACAACACATCTACTTGGAGTAAGTTGTGTGTTAAGACTTCTGATAACGATGTAAAACTTGATATTGCGTATGATGCTTCATGTAATGTGGTTTTAAATGATGCTTTATTGTCTAAATTGCATGATGCTTTACGTGATTATCTCATTATTGATCCAAAGTTTATTGTTGGTACTAACCGAAAAGGACCCAATAAACTTTGGGTACCTAAACTCTAGGAAATTAACGTTTACAGGGTTTAGACGTCTGTGTTTGGTATATCGATTCCGGTTGCTCTTGACACATGACGGGCGATAAATCCTTGCTTGTCAATTTCGTTGACAAATTCCTAGGAACGGTTTTTGAAAATGATGAGATTGCAGCAATAACGGGTTATGGAGATTTTGTGAAGAATGGCATAACGATCAAACGGGTCTCATATGTTGAGGGTTTGGGGTGCATTTTATTTAGTGTTAGCTAGTTTTGTGATGGAGATATCAAAGTTTTGTTTGAACATCGTCAATGCTCGGTGCAATCCACCGATGGAAACGATCTCCTTGTTGGTAAACGTTGTGCTTCACTTTATAATATTGACCTCAATGATGCACCATCACATGGAACCATGTGCTTGGTTACTCGGTCAACGAAGGAGAATTCATGGTTATGGCATCATCGGATGTCTCACCTAAATTACAAGGGTATTAATCGACTAGTCTCTAAAGACTTAGTTGATGGTATTCCAAGCTTTCAATATGATAAACATCATGTGTGTCCATCATGTGCGATGGGTAAGCTGAAACGGACTTCGCATCAGAATAAGCAAAACCCCAGTACTTCATTGTCCTTGCAATTACTGCATATGGACTTATGTGGACCCATGAGGATTTCTAGCCTCGGTGGCCAGAAACATGTGCTTGTCATTGTTGATGACTATACCCGATTTACATGGATTTTCCTTCTCCGGACTAAGTCGGAATCCTCGCCATTATCATTGAGTTCATTAAAAAGACTCAACGCTCTTTTAACAAACATGTTGAGAGTATTCGAACTGATAATGGGACGGAATTTAAGAATGGCCTGCTTGATAGTTATTTGAAAGACCAAGGCATTGAACAGCAGTTCTCTACTGCACGAACCCCTCAACATAATCGTACGTTGTGCGAAGCAGCACGAACGATGCTTGCTTACTCCAAACTACCTCCGAAACTGTGGGGGAAGGCCATTTCAACTGCATGTTTTACCCAAAATTGTTGCATCATTAATAAACGTTTTGATAAAACTCCTTATGAGTTACTATATGCTAGACGCCCGAATGTCAAATATTTTCGTGTCTTTGGTTGTATATGCTATTGATAATGCTAAAAACGAACATATATTTCATAGCATTATCCCTCAAGAATGACAGGCTTTTAGTTGCAATTGTTCTATTTACAAGTGATATTCGTTTAAATATTAATGGGTGAAGACAAAAGACAGATTCGACGAATTGAAGACGCAAATGACCAAAAAGCTAAAAAGTACAAAGTACAATCCAAGTGGTTCAAATTATTGATGAGAAACGTCTAAAAATTACAATAGTACAAGGCGTGAAACACGAAGTACAAGATATTAAATCGTACGAAAAGGCGTTCGAAAATCCGGAGCCGAGACATGAACCAACTTTCAGCGCGCGACGCAATGGACCAAAAATTACAAGTCAACTATGCACAAGAATATAATATAATATATAATTAATTATATATATTATTATATATTATAATTATACGCAACCCACGTTTTAGATTTAATCTATGAGCTGGATTCCAGACCTCAGCACTAACAGAGCTGTGATGAAGAAAACCTCCACACTCGTGGAGTTCAACAGTGAAACGTGGGCCTATAAAAGGTCGCGCATTCTGATCGATTCATTACCCCTTTTCTTTCTTTTCTATATACGTAAATATATATATATATATATATATATATATATATATATATATATATATATATATATATATATATATTTTATAATTTTAATTTTAATTTAAGTTTAATAATAATAAGGTTATAGTGGCGAATGTTGTAAGTTTGTAAGTCGAAATTCTGTCCGTGTAACACTACGCGATTAATACTTATTGTAAGTTATGTTCAACTTTTTTAAATTAATGTCTCGTAGCTAAGTTATTATTATGCTTATTTAAATTGAAGTAATCATGATGTTGGGCTAAATATTAAAGACGGGGTAATTGGGCTTTGTACCATAATTGGGGTTTGGACAAAAGACCGACACTTGTGGAAATTGGACTATGGACTATTAATGGGCTTTATATTTGTTTAACTGAATGATAATTCGTTAATTTAATATAGAGATTTACAATTTGACGTATCTATAAATAACCACATATACTCGATCGAACACGATGGGCGGAATATTTATAAGTACTAATAATCATTCATTTGACCGGACACGGGAATGGATTAATAGTCAATGGACTCATTAAAATAGGGGTGGATTACATACAAGGACACTTGGTGTAATTGATAATAAAGTATTAAAACCTTGGATTGCACACAGTCGATAACCTGGTGTAATCATTAACAATGTATTAAACCTTATTACAGTTTAAGTCCCCAATTAGTTGGAATATTTGACTTCGGATATAAGGATAATTTGATGAGGACACTCACACTTTATATTTATGACTGATGGACTGTTATGAACAAAAACCAGATGGATATATTGAATAATCCAGGACAAAGGACAATTAACCCATGGTAACAAACTAAAATCAACACGTCGAACATCATGATTACGGAAGTTTAAATAAGCATAATTCATTTATTTCATATTTCATCGCACTTTTATTTACTGTCATTTTATTTATTACACTTTTAATTATCGTACTTTTTAATTATCGCAATTTTATTTATCTCCATTTTATTTATCGCAAATTTTATTATCGTCATTTACTTTACGCTTTAAATTAAGTTATATTTATTTTTAATATTTTACATTAGGTTTTAATTGTGACTTAAGACATAAAATCGACAAACCGGTCTTTAAACGGTAAAAACCCCCTTTATAATAATAATAATAATATTACTTATATTTTTATATATATATTTATACAAATATAGTTTTAAAAATATAGCGTTAAACTTGGCTAGCTCCCTGTGGAACGAACAAGACTTACTAAAAACTACACTAATGTACGATTACATACACTACCTATAAGTGTTGTAGCAAGGTTTAGGTATATCCACTATATAAATAAATAAATAACTTGTGTAAAATTGTATCGTATTTAATAGTATTTCGCAACAAAAATATAACTATTTCGTATACGCTGCTGCACACATCAAGTATTTTTGGCGCCGCTGCCGAGGAACTCATAAACGCCGAAAGCAAAAAGCTATTAGAAAAAGACATTTTTATTTGAGTTTTAATCTATTTTTGTAAAAATATAAGTTTAATATTAAAAACAAAAATATAAAAACATAAAAAATATATATATCTATTTAGGTGTTTTAATTAAAAAGTTTATTTTTTCTTTTTTTTTTTAGAATTATAAAAATCTAATAACGAATTGTTAAAATATAAGTTTTATTTAAGTTATATTTTATAAAAAACTAAAAACATCAAAAAATTAAAAGTAAAAAAGTAAAAAAAATATTAAACTTTAAAACTGCACGAATTTGAGCCTGCTACTCGTTTGAATCTACATCTGCCGCACTCGCGGAGTTATTGAGCAGCAGACATCCTCACTCGCGGAGCCTGCTTTTGCTGCAAACCTAGTACGCATTAATTACAGATTACGGTTAATAATTTTATTATTATTAATATTTAACCTAATTAGGGTTTTAGTAATTAATATATTTAGTTTAGTTTTAATTTTGTTTGTAATATTAAGTGTTTTTATTATTATTAATTTTAATTATATAAATTAATACTTTTATAAACTAATAATATATAAATAATATTTTTATAAAAATTGTATTTTTTTACATTAGTTTTATTTTTAAATTTTGTATCTTTTTAATCGTTTAATTATAATTTGTATTTTTATCATTCGTAATTAGTTTTAAGTTAGTTTTTGCCGTAGTTTATTTTTATTGTTAGATTTCTAAGATTTGTCGTAAAATCCCTTAAGTGCTTTTTCTTTAGATTAAGATTTAGATGCTTTAGAATTTTACGACATCGCTTATCGCTTTAGTTTTAATAGATTTTAGTACTTTTTAAGTTATTGCCGTTTTGGATATAGAATTCCTTTTAAGCTTTAATACCTTTAGACGTAAGTTTTAATATTTAGTTTTTAGACTTTTAAGTTTCGACGCTGCATTTTATTATTTTTCGACCTTTTATTTTTTGACGTTTTTCGACGCGCTCTTTTTCTTTCTTATATCTCGACACTCTAGTTTTTAGGACATAGAATTTTCTTTAAAATTCGACGATAAATTATTTTAAGCGGTTAAATTGATAGACATCCAAAATTTTCTGGTTCGTAGTAATAGTTGGATTTGTTAGTGGCGAGTTGTGGGCTTCCGATTTAAAAGGTCCTGGCTACCTGCTGCATCTATTGGCTATTCGAAACGTGGGCAAAATCAGAAAAGTCTATTAATTTGATAACTTATATAATTTTTATTTTTATAACTAATAGGATATTCAGTGAATGCACCGAGCAAAACGTTCACCACCTTTCATACGTTCACCACCTGTAACTCGATCAAGACATTTAGCCAATATTGTCGCCGTTGATTTTTCTTTAGAATCGTCATCTAGTCGACCAAGTACTCCAATTCAAATTTCCGATAATCTATTTTTTGAACCCGACCTCACAATTGAGAATCTGGAGGATATTCAGGGACAATTCAGAGATCCTGAACCACTAATCATTCCTCCTGAACCACAAATCACTCATCCAAAGATTGTCGAGGAAGAAACCATTAAGTTAGAATCCTCTAGTGATTCAAATTCAACAAATTCAATCATGGAAAATCTGGAACCTCTAAGTATGGAAGACCGAATGAGAGCTAAACACACTGGCCAAGGTCACGCAATTACTCAACCAGACATTAATGCACCAGATTATGAAATCAAAGGACAAATCCTACACATGGTAACTAATCAATGACAATTTAGTGGTGCACCGAAGGAAGATCCAAACGAACATCTTCGTACCTTTAATAGGATCTGTACTCTATTTAAAATCTGAGAAGTGGAGGATGAACAGATATATCTCATGTTATTTCCCGGGACTTTAAAGGGAGAAGCCAAAGATTGGCTAGAATCATTACCTGAAGGGGCGATTGATACATGAGATGTTTTAGTTGAAAAATTTCTTAAACAATTCTTTCCGGCATCTAAAGCCGTGAGACTTCAAGGAGAAATTGTTACGTTCACACAAAAGCTAAATGAAACTCTGTATGAGGCGTGGACAAGATTTGGAAAGTTATTGAGAGGATCTCCGCAACATGGTTTAGACACTTATCAATTAGTACAAATATTCTATCAAGGATGCGACATCACTACAAGAAAAGACATCGACATAGCAGCTGGTGGTTCCATTATGAAGAAAACCGCAACTGAAGCTTACAAAATTATTGATAACACTGCTTCCCACTCACATGAGTGGCATCAAGAAAAAGACATCTTTAGATCATCTAAAGCGGCTAGAGCCGATTCTAGCCATGACTTTGATTCCATGTCCGCAAAGATAGATGCTTTCGAGAGACGAATGGAAAATATGACTAAGGATATTCACTCTATACGAATTAGTTGTGAGCAGTGTGGAGGACCACATTTGACAAAAGATTGTCTCAGTATTGAACAAACAATGGAACAAAGAGAGAATGTTTCATACATGAACCAAAGACCTGGAAATAATTATCAAAATAATTATCAACCGCCAAGACCAAACTACAATCAAAACCAGAATTATAACCGAAATGTACCATACAACAACCAACAAGGTCCTAGCAATCAACAAGTATCCAACAATACTTACAATCAGCAAAGACCTATTTTTCAAAATAAACCACCATAAACCAATGATAAAAAGCCAAATTTAGAAGATATGATGTCGAAGCTAGTTGAATCTCAAACGCAATTTTTCACATCTCAGAAATAAACCAATGAACAAAATGCTCAAGCATTTAGAAATCAACAAGCTTCAATCCAAAATCTGAAACAAGAAGTAAGCAACCTAGCAAGGTTGATAGGTGAAAGAAAACTGGGAAGTCTACCTAGTGATACAAATGCTAACCCCCGAAATGAAACAGCTAAAGCCATTACCACGAGAAGTGGTATAACACTTAAACCACCTGAAATACCTGTAATTTCTGATGACACTATTCCTACTACACAGCCTGAGTAAGAGAAGAAAAAAGAACCGGTAGTTGAAAAGGTTAATGAAGATAATACAGTTAAGGTGAAACCGTATGTTAAACCATACCAACCATCACTTCCTTACCCCAGTAAAATGAGAAAAGAAAGACTTGAAGCCGAGCAATCCAAATTTTTGGATATGTTTAAACAAATAAATGTCAATCTTCCTTTCATTGATGTGATTTCAGGAATGTCTAGGTATGCCAAATTTCTTAAAGATCTAATCACAAATAGAAAGAAAATGGAAGAACTCTCTGCTGTTACTATGAATGTTAATTGTTCTGCAGTGTTGTTGAATAAGATACCAGAAAAATTATCAGATCCAGGAAGTTTCACAATTCCATGTTTTCTGGGTAGTCTTAGTTCAATAGAAGCATTGACAGATTTAGGTGCTAGTATAAATTTAATGCCGTATTCATTATACGCTAAACTAGACCTCGAAGAATTGAAACCAACATGAATAAGCATACAACTAGCCGATCGATCAGTAAAATATCCTAGAGGGATAATGGAGAACATGCTAGTTAAAGTTGGTACTTTAGTATTTCGAGTAGATTTTGTTATTCTGGATATGGAAGAAGATTCTCGAGTTCCTCTCATATTAGGAAGACCATTCTTAAACACGGCTAAAGCAATAATAGACGTGTTTGGTAAGAAACTGACCCTAAGTATAGAGGACGAGAGTGTTACCTTTTCTGTGGATAGAGCCATGTAACAACCGCAATCTGCAGATGACACATGTTATTACATTCAAACTATAGATTCACATGCAGAATTGTTAGAAGAATTTCCAGAATTACAAGGAACAGGAGAATGTTCTTTAGGAGAAGGAATTGAACCAATTGATGAAGCTGAAATGTTAGCTGCACTCATGGCTAATGAATATGAACCAACAACAGAAGAACTTCAAATGCTAAAAGAGGAAGACAGATATAGATATAAATCATCGATAGAAGAACCACCAACATTAGAGTTAAAGCCACTTCCAAACCATTTAGAATACGCTTATTTACATGGTGAATCTGAATTACCTGTAATAATATCGTCTTCTCTTACAGAAAATGAAAATTTTCAACTCATTTTTGTGCTAAAAGCTCATAAACCAGCTATTGCACGAAAAATTCATGACATTAAAGGCATAAGTCCTTCGTATTGCACACATAAAATCCTTATAGAAGAAGGTCATAAAACGTATGTGCAATGCCAACGAAGACTAAATCCTAATATGCAAGATGTTGTTAAAAAAGAAATTATTAAACTGCTTGATGCAGGTTTAATTTATCCAATCTCGGATAGTCCATGGGTAAGCCCAGTTCAATGTGTACCTAAGAAGGGTGGCATGACTGTCATCACAAATGAAAAAATGAGCTTATTTCTACTAGGACTGTAACAAGATGGCGTGTTTGTATTGATTATAGAAAATTAAATGATGCCACCAGAAAAGATCACTTTCCCTTACCTTTTATTGATCAAATGTTGGAAAGATTACCCAGAAATAGTTACTTTTGTTTTCTTGACGGTTTTTCCGGATATTTTCAAATTTCAATAGCACCCGAGGACCAAGAGAAAACCACATTTACGTGCCCTTATGGTACTTTTGCTTACAAACGTATGCCATTTGGACTTTGCAACGCCCCTGCAACCTTTCAAAGGTGCATGATTGCGATTTTTCACGACATGATAGAAGAATGCATGGAAGTTTTCATTGATGACTTTTCAGTCTTCGGTGATACATTTGAATCATGTCTAGTTAATCTTGAACGAATGCTTATTAGATGCGAACAATCAAATCTAGTTCTTAATTGGGAGAAATGCCATTTCATGGTTAAAGAAGGCATCGTTCTTGGTCATAAAATTTCAAAAGAAGGAATTGAAGTGGATAGAGCTAAGGTAGACGTAATTGCTAAATTTCCACATCCCACCAATGTTAGAGGAGTTAGGAGTTTTCTAGGGCATGCCGGTTTTTACAGACGTTTCATAAAAGATTTTTCTAAAATTGTCACTCCTATGAATAAACTCCTAGAAAAGGATGCTCCATTCATATTTTCAGATGAATGCATCATATCTTTTAATATTCTTAAAGAAAAACTCACTAATGCGCCGATCATGATAACTCCAAATTGGAATCTACCATTTGAACTCATGTGCGATGCAAGTGATTTTGCAATGGGAGCCGTTTTGGGACAAATGATTGAAAAACGATTTCAACCTATTTATTACGCCAGTAAGACGTTACAAGGAGCGCACATGAATTACACAACTACTGAAAAAGAACTCCTTGCTATTGTCTTTGCTTTTGAAAAATTTCGTTCATATCTCGTTCTAGCTAAAACGGTGGTCTATACTGACCATCCCGCTCTTAGATACTTATTTTCTAAACAAGATGCCAAACCAAGATTAATCCGTTGGATCTTACTCTTACAAGAGTTTGATATTGAAATCCGAGACAAAAAGGGAGCAGAAAATCTCGCAGTTGATCATCTTTTTCGTCTTGAAAATCCTGAATTAGAAGTTGTAAATGAATCGGCTATACAAGACAACTTTCCTGATGAATATCTATTGAAGATAGATTATAATGAAATTTCATGGTTTGCAGATTATGCAAACTACTTAGTATGTGGATTCCTTGAAAAAGGGTTGTCGTACCAAAAATGAAAGAAATTCTTTAGTGATATAAAACACTATTTCTGGGAAGATCCACATTTGTTTAAAAGTTGTCCAGATGGAATAATACGCCGATGCGTATTCGGAGATGAAGCTAGTCAAATCTTAAACCATTGTCACACAGGACCAACAGGAGGGCATTATGGGCCTCAACTTACAGCAAGAAAAGTTTACGATGCGGGGTTCTATTGGCCTACAATTTTCAAAGACGCACACCTTCTCTGTAAATCCTGTGATGCTTGTCAAAGGGCCAGAAAAATAAGTCAACGTGATGAAATGCCACAAAATGTCATTCAAGTATGTGAAGTATTTGACGTTTGGGGTATTGACTTTATGGGTCCATTTCCAAAATCTCATAATAATCTCTACATTCTTGTTGCCATTGATTATGTATCTAAATGGGCGGAAGTACAAGCTCTCCCAACTAACGATGCACGGGTTGTAGTCAATTTCTTAAAACGTCTTTTTGCTAGGTTCGGAACACCGAAAGCTTTAATAAGTGATCGGGGTACTCATTTTTGTAATAATCAACTTAAGAAAGTTCTCAAAAGATATAGAGTAACTCATAAAATCTCCACTGCTTATCATCCACAAACAAGTGGACAAGTTGAAAATACCAACCGAGCTTTAAAACGTATTCTAGAGAAAACCGTAGGATCAAATATGAAGGAATGGTCCATGAAATTAGAGGATGCACTCTGGGCTTTTAGAACAGCCTACAAAACTCCAATTGGAACCACACCTTTTAAACTCGTTTATGGAAAAGCATGTCACTTTCCAGTAGAAATTGAAGACAAAGTATTTTGGGCTTTAAAGACATGTAATCTTGATTTGCACGAAGCCGGAAGTTTACGGTTAAGTTAACTAAATGAATTAGAAGAATTAAGACATGAAGCATATGAAAATTCGTTAATCTATAAGGAAAGAATGAAGAAATGGCACGATAAAAGAATCAGAAGTTCAAAAGAATTTAAGGAAGGAGACAGAGTCCTTCTTTTCAATTCACGATTCAAGCTATTTTCTGGAAAATTGTAATCAAGATGGTCTGGACCATTCATAGTCAAAAGAGTTTTCCCATACGGAACAATAGAGTTAATAAATTCAAATGGGATTGAATTTAAGGTTAATGGTCATAGAATTAAACATTACATAGATAATCCAATGGAAGTTGAAGATGAAGTTAATCACAATTTTGACACCATAGCTAACTAAGTGTGGGAAGATTCGAATCTTTTAAGGGTAATATGTATTTCTGTTAGAGTTAGATTTTATGTTTTCATGTAGTTCTCGAGAATGGAATCCGAATGGTCTTTCCCTAGCAGACCCTAAAGAACTAGTCTTCTCCCTCCATTCTGAATTTTTATTTCTTTTAGGTTTTACGAGATGAAGAATTCCTTTGATCTGAACCATGGTCTACTACTATACGCTATGATTACTAAACGTAATAATAACACTTTTTCGAGTGAACTCGTATCATTCATAAGAGGAAAAATGGACGAAGTAAGGAAAGAACTCAGGAAAGATCATCATAAGACACATTTTGGTAAAGGAAAATCAAAATCCGCAACAAAAAGAAGAGCATGACACCTTGAAAGATGTCATAAATGCGGAAAATGGTCACACGAAGGTAAATGTTCGAACAATCAAACATATTCAAATACCGAATTTGTTACTCTATGCACAGAAGGACCGTTCATATGTTTAGAAGAAAAGTTATTGAAGAATCGAGGTTATGCTTATGTAGCTATGGAAAACCAAATCATACGACTCTCCTATGAGTCGGCTAAAGCAGGTCTCTGAGAATTCTTTCTCATAGGTAAGTATGTACAGTTTTTATTTTATTTTATTGCTTTTAACATTTTGATAATAAACGCTGAATCGTTCGCTATAAAGTATTAAATTGGTATTCAATAAAATTAGGTATGCGAAACCGAAATTATTGATATCATACAAAAATTTATTACATCACTGCAAAATTTACCGTTTATTCATAAGGTATAAATATCTTTAATCAATCAACCCAAAATATTTCAAAAATTCGTGAAGAATAAAACTAGGTAAAATAGCCGAAATTACTTTACCCAAAAGAGGGGCGTTTATCTTTGATAATATTTGATTAATTAAAGTGGGATAAAAGACCAAAAGATTTTTTCATTTAATTTTTACCTTGTTTTTAAAATTAATATATAAATATTAAATTATTAATGTAAATTTTTAAAATCAATATATTTAAGTTTTTAAATATTTTAAAAAATTAATATTTTTAAAATAAGTTTGTAAAATTAATGTATAAAAATATTAATGATATTTATATGAATTTTTAATTTTATGCATTTTAAATTTAAGTTTGGTGTGAATTTAAAAACAAAAATTTACTTTATTTCATTAAGTTAAAAATTTGATATTTAAAATTCATCGTGAGTTGAAGACTAGATCGTTGAACCGAAATTGCTTTACCCGAGGGCGGGACGAGAAATTTTGTTATCATTATTTAATCTTATTGATTTAAAGTATGCCAAAAATATTTAAAAAACAAAAAAATCTTTGCTTTTAAAACAACGCTTTGAAATGACAAATTTTTAAAATTTGTTGAAAGACAGACTAGGACAACGATCCGAAACGCCCTCATTCTTAAAAGAAACAAATTTTTAAAATTTATTAATTTATGTTTTATTAGTCAAAGGTTTTGTTAAAAAAAAGAAAAAAAGAAAAAAAATATATATATAAATATATAAATATCAGACCCCATGCGATCGCATGGGGTTTACCTTGCAATACCATGCGATCGCATGGCCTTGAAAATCTGGGCAGGAATAAAAGTCCCAGCGACCTGTTCTGCTTCTTCACAAACACACACACACACAAACACGAAAATACTCCAAAACACTCCCAAAAATCATCATTTTTCAACCAAAATCAACGAAATTCGTCACAATAATTAGCTATAATCATGCCTTTCTTCAGATGGGGAAGCAAAAAGGTAAAAATTTCACCCCTAAACTCTTAAATTTTTCAGTTTTAGTGTTCTTGAGCTAATTTTTACCTAATTTGATTTTGTTAATTTCTAGTGTAATTAGAGTTAAATTGTTAGTATATTATGCATTTATAACCTAGATTGATGCTATTTAACATGATTTGAAGCCAAAAGCTTAAAAAAATTTAGAAAACTAGGATTTGTGTTCTTGAGCAATTTGAGGCTTTTTGATATAAACAGGTTATGGCCGATTTTTGTCATGAATTATTTCTAAATTAAGTAGTGTAACATGTTTAGGTTGCTAAATGATCAAAACATTAATCCTAAACATGATATTTGAGAATTAAAGTGGACTTTTTAAGTCTAAAATTCATGAACTTGATTAATTTGATATAAATGCCATTTGAAACTTGTTAAATTGCTAGTAATGATTATTTTGACATGTTATTTGAGTAGAATGCTTATGAACTTTGTAAACATTTTCATATGTGCTTATTTAAAAAAGTGTAGAATTGATAAAAATATGAAAATGAGCATGAGTTTAATATGGATTAAACATGTTATTGTAATTATTTCAAGTTGTTATTTTGCTAACACTAATGCATATTTGGATGCACAAATTTTGTGTTTAATGTGTTTTGCAGAAATATACCGAATCTGGAGGTGCATCATCATCCAGACAACCTAAAAACGAACCACGGCCAGAAATGCAATATGAACCAGAACCTGAACAAGAACAACCACTGGAACAACAACAACAACAACCTGATCAACACGTACCATACTATGAGCCAGACCCACAATTTTTATTTCCTACGTAGTATTTCCCGCTTATCATATAGTAGAACACCCAACAATTTATGAAGAACAGTTGCATCCCAATTTAAGGATTGATAGAAGTTGGAGAGATTACCCGACGTACCAAAGTAACAAATTTAAACTGGTAACGAAAAATGTAAAAGTGCCGAGGGTAATCGATTGGGAGCCTTTGGAAAGGGTCCACCTAGCTAACCCAGTTAGGCAGCATCTAATCCAAAGGTATGGCAGCTCTTCTTTTCCCGATTGGGAACATTTATTTACCATTCGTAGGCCTGTATATAAAGAGTGGTATGTTGAGCTTATGACTACTATCACTTTTAATAAGGATGTAGATAGGGTAGATGATAAGAGTTTTCTTAGATTTTTACTTGGCCGTAGGATGTACAGGATGTCCATGCTGGACATGGCCAGAGCTTTACAGATTTACACTCCCGCCGAATTACTACTACCTGATTGTACAAATTTGATTTATCATGGTGAGAGGGTAGATAGGAATTTTGACGCGCACGCCGTCTGGAGGCGTATGTCAAATTATAATGTTTTTTCGCGGGGAGGAAGACACTCCTATTTAGATATTAACAAAACCGAGCTTCGTATAATACATAGATTCTTAGCAAACTCGATTACACAGTGAGGTAGGAACAAAGAGAAGGTAAATGAGAATGATTTATTTTATCTCATGTGTATTCGAGACCCACAGATCGCTGTGAGTATACCTTATTGTGTGGGTTATTATTTATCGGCTATGGTTAGGAGTATACGGCTTAATAGTATAATAGGAGGTGGTATCTTTGTTACTTTAATTGCTGAGTATCTCGGTGTCAATAGAAGTCAGGGGGATTAATAATTGTAGCACCAGAACCCCGTGATATAATTGGTTTGAAAGTATATCATGGTGCTAAGGTTTTAAAGAAACGACATAACACTGCAACACCATATATTGGCAATCATCCACAGGTCGAAAGAGATCAGCAGCAAGGTAATGCGGGAGGGGGGAATCAGATGACAGAAATGCAAATTTTTATAGCTCAACATGAGTATGAAATGGCTAGACAACGAGAATTTCAAGATTGGCAGTATCATCAAAACTAAATCATAAGTCATTGTACATACATAAATACAAACTACATTCTTACTCCAATGCCCGTATTTCCTCCCTGGACTATACAGACCCGACCACCGTACCCAAATATGACCCAACTCAAGCATTCTACAGCACTTACGGCTATTAATGGAATCCCTACTGGAACCATCCTCATCAACCCTAATTTTATTTTATGCCTATTTTTATTTATTTGGTAACTTGTAATTGTATACTTTTAATATTTCTTTTGATACTATAATAGTTTTTATAATTTTCTAACTTTTATTATTAGATTTTTAATAATTTTTGAATGTGGGGTGATATACCCAACTTCAAAAATATGTATATATATGTTTGTAGTTTATCTCATGTACAAAACAGGGTAAAACAGTGCACTTTTAAAGACTGACACTAAGTTCAGTAAAAGCTATTAATTTTGACGATAAAACGAAAAACAAGTGTGATGTAACAACAGACGGAATGAACAAATGATGTGCCCCATTTATCATTCAAAGCAAACAACAATATGTTTAGAAACTTTGGTAAAATTTAATCATTTTTCTACGCTAATCACCCTCAATAATTTAAATTGTTACTGATTTCTTGCAAATGAGGGCATTGCAAGATCTTAAGTGTGGGAAGGGGTTAAATTCTTTCGGATTTTTAAAATTTTAAATTTAAACACTTGATTACCATTAAAAATACTAGTAACGCAGTAGTTGTATTAGAATCTAGTACTCTCTGATAATAAAGAACATCCTTAGTCTTATATACTGACTACCCAATTCTAGTAAATTTTTTTAAAATTTTCAACTAAATGAACTCAAAATCATGTTTATACATATTTATGAACGATAAAACTAGGTGTTAACACTGAAATTATTGTTACCTCTGAAAGGACATAATTTGAGAAACAACCCAAAATGCTGGAATTCATTTACAATGGAATAGAGGAGAATAAAAAGGCAAAGAAAGGAAAATAAAAGCCAAGTGTGGGAAAAATTTACCAAGTTATTTAGAACATATATCACATATTTTTGTACAAATAATTGAAGATACTTTTGTTTTGGACGATATTAATCAGTTTTACCCAGTTTATTGTAATATAAATAGAATTTAAAAGGAAGTAAAGTCTTTCGAGAAAAAGACACGCGCTTTTTGATTTAGGTCAGGAAGTTGTCGTCCAGACCAGTTGTAGAGTCTACGAAAAACCTTGAAAAGTTTTCTCGAAAATCAGCTGGAAATCCACGGACCTCAGCATCAAACAGGGTCACCAAGTGGTCAGACTTATCCTAACCATGAGAGGATCTGTCTCGTACAAGGGGGGGGGACCGTGTAAATTAGCTTATAAGACTAATGAATCAGATCCCCAGAAAGGATAATCTCATTAAAGATCAAAAATCAGCTTTTAAGACTGATATTACTCAATCCTTGAGATTGACCTTAAAAAATGAGAATTCAAACTCATGGAATTCAATGAAATCTAAACTCGAGCTTGAACGAGAAAATATTTTGATCAAATTACAAATTGATTTGTTTTCTGAAAACCCATTTTTAATGCGTTCATTACCATTGAACGTAAAATCCTAGGAATTCACCTGGAATTCATTAGGTCACCTGAACCAAATCAGGTGTCAACCGTAAGAATGGTGGTTGCATAGCATGGTCGAAGACAGGACCTTGTGCTAGACCGAAAAACTATAGTGTGATCTTTACTATTGCTCCTACAAAGGATAGTAATTGCATCCGACACGTTATAGACCATAATCAAAAGCATGTCGACATTACCTTAACAGTTGCTTGTTCAACGCTTTCCTTTATAACCGGATGGTAGTTTACCGAAAGGTAATATACGGAGCAAGTAACTGGACGTGTTGCTTTCCCAAAACAAGGTTAGCAAGTGGGTGACACAAAACCGCAAGTTTTGAGCTAAAATTTTCAAATTTGAAACCCACAAAACCCACAAAAACAATTTGCAAACACCTGTGAAGGGTTATTCCGGAAAACTTATCTAGGGTAAAAGCTAGATTGAATTTTCAAAAAGATCAAATGTTTTCATAAAGATCCAATTTCCCTAAAGGATCTAAATTTTCATAGTCATGTGGGACTGTAAACCACATCGTTACTACCATTGTTCATACCATTGTTCATACCGCCGTATTAAAATCACTGATGTACAAAGTGTGAAGAATAAAGAAGTGATTTTTGTAAAGCTATATTCAAGTTCTATATTGCTTGAGGACAAGCAACGCTTAAGTGTGGAAATATTTGATAATGCTAAAAACGAACATGTATTTCATAGCATTATCCCTCAAGAAAGACAAGCTTTTAGTTGCAATTGTTCTATTTACAATTGATATTCGTTTAAGTATTAATGGGTGAATACAAAAGACAGATTCGACGAATTGAAGACGCAAATGACCAAAAAGCTAAAAAGTACAAAGTACAATCCAAGTGGTTCAAATTATTGATGAGAAACGTCTAAAAATTACAAGAGTACAAGCTGTGAAACACAAAGTACAAGATATTAAATCGTACGAAAAGGCGTTCAAAAATCCAGAACCGAGACATGAACAAACTTTCAGCGCGCGACGCAATAGACCAAAAATTACAAGTCAACTATGCACAAGAATATAATATAATTTATAATTAATTATATATATTATTATATATCATAATTATACGCAGCCCACGTTTTGGATTTAATCTATGAGCTGGATTCCAGACCTCCGCACTCCTGGATCTGTGATGAAGAAAACCTCCGCACTCGCGGAGCTCAACAGTGAAACGTGGGCCTATAAAAGGCCGCGCATTCTGATCAATTCATTACCCCTTTTCTTTCTTTTCTATATACGTAAAAATATATATATATTTTATAATTTTAATTTTAATTTAAGTTTAATAATCATAAGGTTATAGTGGCGAATGTTGTAAGTTTGTAAGTCGAAATTCTGTCCGTGTAACACTACGCGATTAATACTCATTATAAGTTATGTTCAACCTTTTTAAATTAATGTCTCGTAGCTAAGTTATTATTATGCTTATTTAAATCGAAGTAATCGTGATGTTGAGCTAAATATTAAAGACGGGGTAATTGAGCTTTGTACCATAATTGAGGTTTGGACAAAAGACCGACACTTGTGGAAATTGGACTATGGACTATTAATGGGCTTTATATTTGTTTATCTGAATGATAATGCGTTAATTTAATATAGAGATTTACAATTTGACGCATCTATAAATAACCACATACACTCGATCGGACACGATATGCGCGGTATTTATAAGTACCAATAATCGTTAATTTGACCGGACACGGGAATGGATTAATAGTCAATGGACTCATTAAAACAGGGGTGGATTACATACAAAGACACTTGGTGTAATTGATAATAAAGTATTAAAACCTTGGATTGCACACAGTCGATAACCTGGTGTAATCATTAACAATGTATTAAACCTTATTACAGTTTAAGTTCCTAATTAGTTGGAATATTTGACTTCGGACATAAGGATAATTTGACGAGGACACTCGCACTTTATATTTATGACTGATGGACTGTTATGAACAAAAACCAGATGGACATATTGAATAATCCAGGACAAAGGACAATTAACCCATGGTAACAAAGTAAAATCAACACGTCGAACATCATGATTACGGAAGTTTAAATAAGCATAATTCCTTTATTTCATATTTCATCGCACTTTTATTTACTGTCATTTTATTTATTACACTTTTAATTATCGTACTTTTTAATTATCGCAATTTTATTTATCGTCATTTTATTTATCGCAAATTTTATTATCGTCATTTACTTTACGCTTTAAATTAAGTTATATTTATTTTTAATATTTTACATTAGGTTTTAATTGTGACTTAAGACATAAAATCGACAAACCAGTCTTTAAACGGTAAAAACCCCCTTTATAATAATAATAATAATAATAATAATAATATTACTTATATATATATATATATATATATATACAAATATAGTTTTAATAATATAGCGTTAAACTTGGCTAGCTCCCTGTGGAATGAACCGGACTTACTAAAAACTACACTACTATACGATTAGGTACACTGCCTATAAGTGTTGTAGCAAGGTTTATGTATATCCACTATATAAATAAATAAATAACTTGTGTAAAATTGTATTGTATTTAATAGTATTTCGCAACAAAAATATAACTATTTTGTATACGCTGCTGCACACATCAGCTATGTGCTTAACGATTTTGACAGCCTCGGAAAGTTTGATCATCATGGCGATCAGGCCATATTTCTTGGTTATTCTTCGAACAAAGTTGCCTATCGTGTTTATCACAAACGGACAAAGACGATCAAGGAAAGCATTAATGTAAGATTCGACGAATTATCGGGAATGGCTTTTGAACAACTCAGTTCAAAATCCGATCCTAACCTGGCTATTACTTCTTCCGCGCAAAACTCAATTTTCTTGAAGAAGGGTGTTCCTACGGTTACAACAGAGGAACTGGATATCTTGTTTAATAGTCTTTATGCTCCTCAACGAAATTCAAATGTTCAAACCGTACCGGTTACACCAACACAGTCAACTACTGTGGAGACTCAATCAAGTCTTTTTGATGAAGATACAACACCAATTGATTCACCCGTTGCTTTTTCATCCTCCCTCCCACCTCCAGATACAGATAATCTTGAACCAATTCAAGATTCATCCGTTGATACAACTCCAGCTGTTTCTCCAGATACTCAATTGAATCCATTAGATGGTGTTACATCAGATCATGCGGATCAATGCTCAATGTCAACAACGGTTGATCTTCCAACGGATACCACTGATGTACAACCTCTTCCACATAACAACTGATGAACTAAATGTCATCCAACTGATCTTATCATTATTGATGCATCTGCTCCAGTCTCAACTCGAAGGGCTACTCGGAATATGTGTTTATACACTGCCTTTCTTAGTAATATTGAACCAACAATGGTTGCTCAAGCTTTACTAGATCCAAACTGGGTAGTAGCAATGCAAGAAGAGATCAGTCAATTTGATCGTTTGAAAGTATAGCGATTAGTTCCAAGACCAACGGGTCAACGACCAATAGGGATTAAGTGGATTTTTAAGAACAAGAAGGACTCTGATGGAATTGTGGTTCGAAATAAGGCACGTCTTGTGGCCAAGGGATATCGATAACAAGAGGGTATTGATTATGATGAAACGTTTACTCCGGTTGCTAGGATTGAGGCTATTCGTCTTTTCCTTGCATTTGCTTCACATATGAAGTTTACGGTGTTTCAAATGGATGTAAAAACTGCTTTTCTAAACGGTCATCTTCAAGAGGAAGTTTATGTTGATCAACCAGAAGGCTTTGTTGATCCCTTTCATCCGAACCACGTCTACTACATGGAGAAAGCTTTGTATGGTCTGAAGCAAGCACCGCGTGCATGGTACGAGACCTTAACAAAGTATTTGCTGGACAATGGCTTCTCTCGTGGAATGATTGATACAACGCTATTCATCCGTAAAAACCACGGTCACATTCTTTTGGTTCAAATTTACGTTGATGACATTTTTTTTGGTTCCACGTCCCCGGCCTTATGCAAAGAATTTGGTGACCTTATGGCCAACAAATTCGAAATGAGCATGCTTGACCAGCTTAATTTCTTCTTGGGGTTACAAGTAAAACAATTACCAAACAGGATTTTTATCAGTCAAACAAAGTATATCAATGATATGCTTAAATGTTTTAAAATGACTGCTTTGAAACCAATGACAACCCCAATGAGGACTTTACTGGATGCTGATGCTAATGGGGAACCCTTTGATGTTACGCTTTATCGAAGCATGGTTGGTTCTTTAATGTATCCGACTGCAATTCGACTAGACATTACACTTACTGTAACTGTCTGTACCCGCTTTCAGTCTAACCCTAAGAAATGTCACTCCAAAGCGGTTGTTAGGATTTTTCAGTACCTTAAAGGTATACCTAACCTTGGGATCTGGTATCCTCATGGATCCGATTTCAATCTCACTGCTTATATTGATGCGGATCATGGCGGTTGCCATGTTGATAGAAAAAGCACATCTAGATCAATTCAGATGTTGGGGAATAGGCTAGCTGGTTGGTCATCCAAAAAGCAGAACTGTGTGTCTTTATCAACAGCTGAGTCTGAGTATATTGTTGCAGCTCACTGTTGTTCACAAGTTCTGTGGATGCAAACTCAACTTTTGGACTATGGCTTTAAGATTTCTAAGACCCCAATTTACTGTGATTCACAAAGTGCTATTGCAATACGAGCAACCCGGTCCAGCATTCTAAGACTAAACACATTAATATTCGTTATCATTTCATTAAGGACCATGTAGAAAAAGGGGATGTAGAGTTATACTTTGTGCCTACCAAAGTGAAATTAGCTGACATGTTCACTAAGCCCTTAGATGAACTTAGGCTAAAGTTCTTGATCAAAGAAATTTACATGGTAGAGTATAGTGCTTGACATTCCTTAGATCTGTTGGGACTTATGCTTAGGATCGTGTGTTTAGAGGGAGTAGATACATTCTAGGGAGAGCAACTGCTTCTTTTGCTCTAGATAACATCTTTCAAGGGGGAGTCTTACTTTTAGAATTCTGTTAACTTTCTGGGATTAAATTTCAATGGTTACGAAAGGGGGAAGGGGGGGGGGGGGTAACTCATTGATATCATATTTCAAGGGGGAGTTAACTCATTTTCTTGGGAATATATCAAAATGATGACTTACTTTCTTGTATATCACATTTTGAGGGAGAGAAAAAGGGAGAAAATAAAAAGCAAACTGTTTTTCAATAGTGAATTTCATAAATTCTTTGTTTTATCTGAAATAATTAACTAAGGCTTGTATACATCTCAGTATGCAATCTATTTTAACAATTGGTATCACTGAAGATTTGTACTTTGTTCATAATTCAAAGTTCTTTTAAGTACAAATTTTGTTTTGAGAAAATTCATAAAAAATTGGAAAAGATAAAATCCAAAAATATTTGAATTTTACTGAATAAATGCTAATTTTAGCATTATACCGAATCTGACAACCAACTGTACAGATTCGGTAAGTTCAAAATTTTCAATAATTGTCTCAGAAATATTTTTTCATGAAAAGATTGAAATGAATATTGAGAGGAAAAGTCAATTTGTCATGAATTGAAGTTAAATTGATAAAGTTTTGAAAAGTGGATTTTATTCGGTATAATAGGCCCATTCGGTAAAACCCATTCGGTATTTTATCTTCGGTATCTATAAAAGGAGGGTCAAAGTCAAACTAACTCTCTTACTGTTCTTAATTACCTACCGAGTCTGACTGAACATACCGAATCAGCCTAATCTACCGAGTCCGTCCTTCTCTTTCTTCAAATCTTTAGTATATTTTCATTTTAATGAATGTTTAAGATACGTAATTGGAGATCTGAGATAATTAAGTGTTTATCAACCAGAAAATATCAAAATAACTGTATTATGACTTTTAATTTTGAAATATTGTTGATTATACTGAATCTGAGTCGTACTCTTTTAATCTTTGATTAAAGTCAATTGATTTGGATAATTAACATTAAATCTTGTCTAATCTGAGTTAAATTTGATTGATTTATCATTTGATCTAGTCTGATTACATGGTTAATTGCTTATTTGATGGATTATGTATATACCGAATGTGTTCTATCTACAGTACCGAGTCTGTTCAAACAATTAACATGTTGTTATGCTTTAATTGAGTGGTTAATTGATTTTGGTTGTGTTCTTGCATGATATATGATAGAATATGCATGTTTAAGTGACTTTCTGTTATTTTGGAAGATACCGAATCTGTTCTTGTCTTGATACCGAGTCTGACATTTGGTACCTCGAAACTCTCTGATTTTTATCTTCGAACACTTAACATGTTTATTCTGGATCTTTTTTGAATTGAAAACTCAAAACTCATTTGGTTTCCAAATCTTAAAATTTTTGGTATACCGAATCTGCTTAATTGTGTTCAAAATTGACTAAGTGTTGTTCTGATTCTTTATGGTATATACTTGATTACATGAATATCATATGAATATCATGTGTGTCAAATCTTTGTTCATATTTTGAATAAATGTTTTTTATAATTTAGAAAATCATAAAAATTATAAAACTAGAAAAATACAAAGGATTTCAAAGGCAAATAAGAATAGAAATATGTGATTTATGTTAAATATCTTGTTGTCTTCTATTTCTTATTCATACAGCTAAATGGCGAACAATCACTTCATCAACTCTGAAACCAACATTCCCTACAACTACTGGAGTGCAATACTGGAGAGGCACACATTATGGCCTGCTCTCAATACTACTGCCAGTGTGACATTGACAGATCTGGAGCTACTTAATAGAACTATTAGGTTTGTGGAAGCTACACAACCTACTGCTGAAAATCCAGAGGGAACACAAGATCGCTTCAAATTTCAACTAAGGGGAGTTCAAGGGATGAGGAGAATCACTAAGGCTGATTTCAGGAGGATCTTCAAACTTCCTCTTGTACAGAATGCTCCTGCTTTCCCTGCTACTCAGCAAATGATGAATGCAGTCTTCGATCTTGGTTATGTTGGAGCTGCCAATGTTCCACCAGCTAAGTTTCAGAAGAAATATATGCACTCAAGGTGGTATGTGATCTTCTCAATCATCAACAAATGCTTACTGATGACAAGGAGTGGATCCGACAGCCTTAACGTGCCAATGCTGAAGTTGTTCTACTCTTTCATAAGAGCAGAGGCTCCTGACTATGCCGAGCTTCTATGGGAACTGGTTCAGGCACAAGTTGATAAGCCAAGGGGTTCATACATCCCTTGTGAAAGGTTTTTCTGTATCTTTATCCATGATGCTATCACTGCTTGCAGAAATGCAAATATTTTTGTACCAGGTACTCATGGATTACAGATGAAAAGATTTGGGGAGCTGAAGATGAATACCCCGGTGAATTTCTAACAATCATTTCACTGCGCCGATTCCGAATTGGCTTGTGGGGCTAGCTGTAACCCAAGACGCTCGAATGCGCTCTTATTTTGAGGCTGTAGGAATACCTCTTCCGAACCCGGCACCACAAGAACAAGTTGAACCTGCCGTGGTTCCAGCCCCAGAGGTTGTAGAGGAAGCTGTAGTACAACCACCCGGACCAGCTAATCCTCTACTTAGGGTGAATCTCAAACATTCTAGGGTAGCACACCAAGCTCAACCCGTGAGGATTAGGGAGCCTAGTTCACCTAGGATTGAACCAACCCTTTCAACAACAACCGAAGTGAGCAATGACACTGATTCTTCAGCAACTGAGTTATCTCCTGAACCTTCTCCTAAGAGAACTTGATTTATACCTGATGAGATGATTCGGACTCCGCCAACCCAACGAGTAACTAGATCTAGGACTTCGACACCCATCGTCCGCCAAACAGTTACTCCAACCGTTGGTGATACGGACCAAGACCTAGAACCAATTAGGTCACCCTCACCCATCTCCGTATCACATCCAATAATAACAATAAGCCCTACGCTAAATGAAGCGCACGCTTCGGTAGGCAAGAGATCTAAACGCAAGGATAGTAAAAAGACCACTAAGCCCATCCAATCTAAACAGGACTTAATAATAAATCCTACACAGCAAGATGCTTCGACATCTAAGGAAGTAAAGTCTTCCTCTGCAGTAAAGTCTGCGTTGACTCAATCGATTGAGGAAACTCAATCATTGAAGTCCAGAACGGCCGAAGGGAAGCCGAAAAATCTTGAAAAGGTACCCTGCGTATCGGCTGGAAATCCTCCTGTGCCTCAACGTACAACAGGGTCTTGAGGTCCGGCTTATCTTGATGAGGAAGATCTGCCGCGTCCCATGGAAATGAGTCAACATGACAATCCTTTGGGATATTTATCAAACTTTCAGCAGACTGATCCCTTGGTTCATGAAAGTGATCTATTGGTTCAAACCACTTCTCTTTCGGATTCTGAAACTCAGGGTCTGGAGGAAGGGTCGTTAACTGAAAGAGATGTACCACCTCATGGTATATCAATAATTTCAGGAGTCGGAGATAGCAATATCTCTGCGAGATCAAAACTGACGGGCAGTTTTACTACTTTATCAGAGTCTCATGAGACCAAAGTCATGGAGGCGGATGCTTCGAAAGAAACTTTGCCGGTGAAAACTCTGGTTCTTGCCCAACCTCCATCAGAAGGGGATATCACAAATCTGACTAGTAGTATGTACAGCCCTACACCGCACAAACATCCTTACCTGCCCTCACGACAACTCACACACTTCCACCGACATCGCCTCCAACCGACATCACCCTCACACTTACCAAATTTCAATGATGCTTTGGAGCAAGAATATTTCAGTCGTATGTTTTCTCGAGTTAATCTTGATGTTATTCGATGCACTTCGCTTCAAGCATTGTTTCGCGCTCGTGTACGATATCCACTTACTTCCTGCTCTTCTCCAATAAGACCTCACCGTGCTAATGAGCATGACGATTCTGATCGTCAGAATAGTCATGAGGGGGAGATAGGAGTAGATGGAGATTATCCAACGGTGAACATTTCATCAACTAAGGGTGGTGGTGTGAGGTCTTCATCAGCTTCTCAAGCTCAACAGGTTCAGACAGAATCAGAAATGGTTTCTATTAATGATGAAATTGATGATAAGGAGCCTGAGCAAGTTATAATTCCAATTGTACATTCAGAGGCTGATAGTGGATCGGTAGATGAGGATTTGAACTTAAGTGATTTTTATCTTGAAGAAACATATGATGATGGGTTTGTCATTTTAAGCAAATTATCTTCATTATCTTCAATCCCAGAAAATGTAGAGATTGTAGATGAAGGGAATCCTGATCCAGTAACTGAAAGTGATGATGAAATGGATTTTTCTCATGATGATGAAGACAATCTTTATGTTAATCCAAATGATGATGATATCTTTGATCATATTGAAGATGATATTGCTCCAACTGATGATGCGACAAATCCTACTGATCATTCATCGAATTCTACACCTTCATCGACTTTAAATCCAACAAATGCTAATGAAAGCTCAACTTCTGGTACATCTACATCAAGTGAAACAGTGAGTTCCAGATTCAAATACAACCATGGTATATTCTTTAAAAATCGGGAACAAAGATTGTTATTAGGAGTTGAACACGATTTCTTTACTTTACGAAACACATTCATCGAGGAGAATGCTTACAAGATCTTCCGCATTAATGAAACACCAAGGAGTAAAAGATTTACTTATATAGGTTCACGATTACTTCCAGCAAGTGAAAGAAAATGGTATGAGTTTATGTGGAGGAAACATATCAACAAAGATGAAGATGACTTGTGGTTTCAAAGAAAATATCGTATTACATAAGTGTTGAATATTACTCGAGTCGTAGTAGAGATAAGTGAAAAGAAAGATGTCATCAGTCAGTTCCACGTTATTAGAGAAGATGAGAAGGAATACAAGTTCGCGAAAGCAGATTTTCATAATCTAGATATGCTTGATATCATTCACATCTACAACTACCTCAGTATCATCACCATTCAACCTTTTGCTAAGGCTCAAACTTTGGAAGCTATGAAAAGATACATGATGGAGACAATTGAACTGATGAGACGTGAAGATTTTCAAATTGGTCTCGAAGCTAATAGGAAAAAGATTCAAATTACCTGTCCGAATCAATCACAGAGGGACTAAAGGATATGAGAGTGTTTCAAATGAAATTTGAAACCGAAGGGTTTGTATTTGTGAATTCTCAGAAAGAAAAAGTGTTCATCTGCACTGAAGAGTCGAACAAATATTCAGATGGAACACTTAAGGCTGCACTGAAGTATCTTAAAATTCGTCAAAATATTGACATGAAAATGGGTCTTGGAGAGTTTATAAAGCATATCAGAGATCGTCTGAAGCTCCGGATCCGTACAAGACAGTTTGAGATTCTTCGTGGCCAGAGAAAGAGAAGGTATTTCAAAGAAATGGATGAATATCCATTACATGAGGGAGATCCAAGAAAAGCATGGGGCGTCTGGAAACCTTCTAAGCAAATTTCTAAAAATCAAGTAGAAGTTTCTAAACCATACGGCACACGATGGAAACTAACGTTTGGACCTCTCAAGATTACTCAATAGGATTATATTGTAAAGTTCACATTTAACACTAAGGGGAAGATTGTTAGGACCCCGAAGTTGTATAGTGTTAATGTGAAATAAGCTTAAATGAAGGTTCCTTAGAAGAGGGCTATATAAGGAACCTAAGTAGTCCTAATTAGATAGCCATTGCATTGTAACTGAGTTCTAGAAGCTGTGGAATGTAATTTGTACCGATTCTCTCTCTTACCGAATCTCCTTATCACCTACCGAATCTCATTCTATCTTATCGTTTCTCTCAATCTCAACATGATCTGACCTATCAGATAATATATAGATATGAAAATTAATACATATAATTTGTTATTATTATTACTAATATTATTGTTATCATTGTTAATATCATTATTATATTATAATGAGTAATAAAATTTTGATTAAGATTATTATTATTATTATTATTATTATTATATTTACCATTATTATTAGAATTATTATTATTATAAATTATTAATTATTATTATTATTATTATTATAGTTATTAGAAAATAATACAATTTATTACTATTATTATTAATACCATTTTATGTATTATTTGATAATGATAATATTAATATTAGAATTATTAATTTTATTATTAATATTATTAGAAAATTTAATTATTATTAATATAATTATAATTAATTATATATAAAATCGTGCGTGCACATAACAACTCCAAAATCAGATTACCAACTCAATAAATTATTGTATTTAACTTTGTTTGAATCTCCTGAATTATTAAACATCGTAATCGTTCGTACCAGGCCGTTAGAAGTCGAGTTCACCTTTATTTTTTTATTTTTATTCGTACCTGTTGGATTATTTTGTGTCGATAGAATCAAGCTACAACACAAATGTAAATTTAGTCAATTTAGCTGTAATAATACTTGTTAACCTCTATATAATCATCTACTAATATAAATCGAATGGGAACACAGAAAAATCAAACTAAGATTTAGGATACTGCACGCTTACCTCTGTTCTTGAAGGTTTTTAGCCAAAACTCAATCTTTAATTGTTTTACAAAATCCTTAAATGCAATTGTGCTTGAAATCATCATCTCAAACAATCTAGGGTAGCACACCAAGCTCAACCCGTGAGGATCAGGGAGCCTAGTTCACCTAGGATTGAACCAACCCTTTCAACAACACCCGAAGTGAGCAATGACACTGATTCTTCAGCAACTGAGTCATCTCCTAAACCTTCTCCTAAGAGAACTCGATTTATACCTGATGAGATGATTCAGACTCCGCCAACCCAACTAGTAACTAGATCTAGGACTTCGACACCCATCGTCTGCCAAACAGTTACTCCAACTGTTGGTGATATGGACCAAGACCTAGAACTAATTAGGTCACCCTCACCCATCTCCGTATCACATCCAATAATAACAGTAAGCCCTACGCTAAATGATGCGCAAGCTTCGGTAGGTAAGAGATCTAAACACAAGGATGGTAAAAAGACCACTAAGCCCATCCAATCTAAACAGGACTTAATAATAAATCCTATACAGCAAGATGCTTCGGCATCTAAGGAAGTAAAGTCTTCCTCTGCAGTAAATTCTGCGTTGACTCAATCGATTGAGAAAACTCAATCACTGAAGTCCAGAACGGCCGAAAGGGAGCCAAAAAATCTTGAAAAGGTACCCTGCGTATCGGCTGGAAATCCTCCTGTGCCCCAACGTACAACAGGGTCTTGAGGTCCGGCTTATCTTGATGAGGAAGATCTGCCACGTCCCATGGAAACGAGTCAACATGACAATCCTTCGGGATATTTATCAGACTTCCAGCAGACTGATCCCTTGGTTCATGAAAGTGATCCATTGGTTCAAACCACTTCTCTTTCGGATTCTGAAACTCAGGGTCTGGAGGAAGAGTTGTTAACTGAAAGAGATGTACCACCTCATGGTATATCAATGATTTCAGGAGTCGGAGATAGCAATATCTCTGCGAGATTAAAACCGACGAGCAGTTTTAATACTTTATCAGAGTTTCATGAGACCAAAGTCATGGAGGCGGATGCTTCGAAAGAAACTTCGTCGGCGACAACTCCGGTTCTTGCCCAACCTCCATCAGAAAGGGATATCACGAATCTGACTAGTAGTATGTACAGCCATACATATAAGAATAATACTGCACAAACATCCTTAAATGCCCTCACGGCAACTCACACACTTCCACCGACATCGCCTCCAACCGATGTTGCTGCTGCTGTTCCTATTATTACTTTACCACCATCACCCTCACACTCACCAAATTTCTATGATGCTTTGGAGCAAGAATATTTCAGTCGTATGTTTTCTCGAGTTAATCTTGATGTTCTTCGACGCACTTCGCTTCAAGCATTGTTTCGCGCTCGTGTACGATATCCACTTACTTCCTGCTCTTCTCCAATAAGTCCTCACCGTGCTAATGAGCATGACGATTCTGATCCTCAGAATAGTCATGAGGGGGAGATAGGAGTAGATGGAGATTATCTAACGGTGAACATTTCATCAACTAAGGGTGGTGGTGTGAGGTCTTCATCAGCTGCTCAAGCTCAATAGGTTCAGACGGAATCAGAAATGGTTTCTATTAATGATGAAATTGATGATAAGGAGCCTGAGCAAGTTATAATTCCAATTGTACATTCAGAGGCTGATAGTGGACCGGTAGATGAGGATTTGAACTTAAGTGATTTTTATCTTGAAGAAACAGATGATGATGGGTTTGTCATTTTAAGCAAATTATCTTCAGTATCTTCAATCCCAGAAAATGTAGAGATTGTAGATGAAGGGAATCCTGATCCAGTAACTGAAAGTGATGATGAAATGGATTCTTCTGATGATGATGAAGACAATCTTTATGTTAATCCAAATGATGATGATATCTTTGATCATATTGAAGATGATATTGCTCCAACTGATGATGCGACAAATCCTACTGATCATTCATCGAATTCTATACCTTCATCGAGTTCAAATCCAACAAATGCTAATGAAAGCTCAACTTCTGGTACATCTACAGCAAGTGAAACAGTGAGTTCCAGATTCAAATACAACCATGGTATATTCTTTAAGAATCGGGAACAAAGATTGTTATTAGGAGTTGAACAATATTTCATTACGTTACGAAACACATTCATCGAGGAGAATGCTTATAAGATGCTCCGCATTAACGAAACACCAAGGAGTAAAAGATTTACTTATATAGGTTCACGATTACTTCCAGCAAGTGAAAGAAACTGGTATGAGTTTATGTAGAGGAAACATATCAACAAAGATGAAGATGAGTTGTGGTTTCAAAGAAAATATCGTATTACAGAAGTGTTGAATATTAATCGAGTCATAGTAGAGATAAGTGAAAAGAAAGATGTCATCAGTCAGTTTCACGTTATTAGAGAAGTTGAGAAGGAATACAAGTTCACGAAAGCAGATTTTCATAATCTAGATATGCTTGATATCATTCACATCTACAACTACCTCAGTATCATCACAATTCGACTTTTTGCTAAGGCTCAAGCTTTGGAAGCTGTGAAAAGATACATGATGGAGACAATTGAACTGATGAGACGTGAAGATTTTCAAATTGGTCTCGAAGCTAATAGGAAAAAGATTCGAATTACCTATCCGAATCAATCACAGAGGGGCTAAAGGATATGAGAGTGTTTCAAATGCAATTTGAACCCGAAGGGTTTGTATTTGTGAATTCTCAGAAAGAAAAAGTGTTCATCCGCACTGAAGAGTCGAACAAATATTCAGATGGCACACTTAAGGCTGCACTGAAGTATCTTAAAATTCGTCAAAATATTGACATGAAAATGGGTCTTGGAGAGTTTATAAAGCATATCAGAGATCGTCTGAAGCTCTGGATCCGTACAAGACAGTTTGAGATTCTTCGTGGCCAGAGAAAGAGAAGGTATTTCAAAGAAATGGATGAATATCCATTACATGAGGGAGATCTAAGAAAAGCGTGGGGCGTCTGGAAACCTTCTAAGTAAATTTCTGAAAATCAAGTAGACGTTTCTAAACCAGACGGCACACGATGGAAACTAACGTTTGGACCTCTCAAGATTACTCAATAGGATTATATTATAAAGTTCACATTTAACACTAAGGGGAAGATTGTTAGGACCCCGAAGTTGTATAGTGTTAATGTGAAATAAGCTTAAATGAAGGTTCCTTAGAAGAGGGCTATATAAGGAACCTAAGTAGTCCTAATTAGATAGCCATTGCATTGTAACTGAGTTCTAGAAGCTGTGGAATGTAATTTGTACCGATTCTCTCTCTTACCGAATCTCCTTCTCACCTACCGAATCTCATTCTATCTTATCGTTTCTCTCAATCTCAACATGATCTGACCTATCAGATAATATATAGATATGAAAATTAATACATATAATTTGTTATTATTATTACTAATATTATTGTTATCATTGTTAATATCATTATTATATTATAATGAGTAATAAAGTTTTGATTAAGATTATTATTATTATTATTATTGTTATTATTATATTTAATATTATTATTAGAATTATTATTATTATAAATTATTAATTATTATTATTATTATTATAGTTATTAGAAAATAATACAATTTATTACTATTATTATTAATAATATTATTAATACCATTTTATGTATTATTTAATAATGATAATATTAATATTACAATTATTAATTTTATTATTAATATTATTAGAAAATTTAATTATTATTATTAATATAATTATAATTAATTATATATAAAATCGTGCGTGCACATAACAACTCCAAAATCAGATTACTAACTCAATAAATTACTGTATTTAACTTTGTTTGAATCGCCTGAATTATTAAACATCGTAATCGTTCGTACCAGGCCATTAGAAGTCGAGTTCACCTTTATTTTTTTATTATTATTCGTACCTGTTGGATTATTTTGTGTCGATAGAATCAAGCTACAACACAAATGTAAATTTAGTCAATTTAGCTGTAATAATACTTGTTAACCTCTATATAATCATCTACTAATATAAATCGAATGGGAACACAGAAAAATCATTCTAAGATTTAGGATACTGCACGCTTACCTCTGTTCTTGAAGGTTTTTAGCCAAAACTCAATCTTTAATTGTTTTACAAAATCCTTAAATGCAATTGTGCTTGAAATCATCATCTCAAACTAACTATAAAGTTTCAGAATCCAATTCGTTGAATTAAATTCAAATTATCGAGTCAAAGTTTGGTTTTTAAAAAGTCAACAATTGATTTTGGAACAAATTCGCGTTCGTGATTCTGTTTTTGATTAAATTGATGATTGGGAAAGATTATAGGAAGTATTTAGAACATATTTCATGTTGTAACTTTTGTCTAAAACCTCCAAAATTCGAAATCAAGGTCTGAGTTAGTGATGTTCTTCGTGAGGTTGCAGCAACACTTTTCTTTTTATCTTTAAATCCATCAAACAAATGTATCCACTGCAGAGTGTTTACAATCAAGTTTCAAATCCTAAATTGATATATTTATTAGTTATTAAGTGGTTTGATTCCTGGATGATTAAGAAACGAAGAAGAAGATGAAGTCTGGAACTATTTGGGTTAAAATTTAAGCTGTTATAGAATTAAACTAGGAAAGCAAACATGGTCCGATGGTTATGGAGTGTTGTGTGTGAGCTGATGGTCGTGGGTTCGAGCCTGCATCTGGGCTGTTTTTTTTTAAACTCTATGAGGTAGTTTCAAATTATAATTATTGTTTTTATTATTATTTTTATTAATATTAATATTAATATTATTATTATTATTATTATTATTATTATTATTATTATTATTATTATTATTATTATTATTATTATTATTGTTAGATTACTTGTTATTATTATCATCATTATTATTATTATTATCATTATTGTTGGTATTAAAACTATTATTACTATTATTATTATACTTATTCTAATATTATTATAAATATTATTTTGCAAACAAAAGAAATGTATATAAAACATATTTAATACATACGTATACTAATATTACTTAATATCAGGATATAATATTATTTATATTGATATAACGTTAACTAAATTAAATATCGAATAAGTATTATAGTATATTATAAGTATTAATAAAATTGTATATGAATATTAATCTTAATACAGAACTAAATATATATATAAATTGCTCGATTATGATTATATGTTTTAATATATATATATACAAATGGTATAGGTTCGTGAATCCGAGGCCAACCCTACACTTGTTCAATGTCGTCATATGTATTTTTACTACAAAATACAGTATTGTGAGTTCATTTGATCCCCTTTTACTCTTTACATTTTTGGGACTGAGAATACATGCGCTGTTTTATAACTGTTTTACTAAATGCTTTTGAGATACATATTTTTTTTGAACTGAGAATACATGAACTGCTTCTATAAACGTTTGATGAAATAGACACAAATATTCAAAACTACATTCTATGATAGAATTATTTGGATTCAGAGGTTCGATTTCTATAAATATTGTATTATCGTCCATCGGTGAGATGATTTCGTCATTGCACTACGCGTTAGCTACCGATATGGTTCGATTTTGTAGTTAGTAACGGATGAGATGATTTTGCATTGCACTATGCACTAGCTACCGTTTTAGCTACCCTCGGTGAGATGATTTCGCATTGCACTAAGCGTTAGCTACCGTTGTATTGTATTGTATTGTATTCGATTTTGTAGTTAGTAACGGTGAGATGATTTTGCATTACACTACGCACTAGCTACCGTTTTAACTACCCTCGGTGAGATGATTTTGCGTATTGCACTACACACTAGCTGCCGTTGTAAAATTATATTGTATTAACTACCACGGTGAGATGATTTTGTCATTGCACTACGCATTAGCTACCGTTGGTGAGTTGTTTGAATGGTTCCGGTGTTCTTCATATGAATGATTTTTACAGCAGTGAGCAGACCTGCACAGATTGTTTTCTAAATATGAGTATCTTGTGGTCTATTAAATATTGGAAATGATTATTTATGATAAACTAATGAACTCACCAACCTTTTGGTTGACACTTCAAAGCATGTTTATTCTCAGATATTAAAGAAATCTTCCGCTGTGCATTAGCTCATTTTTAAAGATATTATTTGGAGTCATTCATGGCATATTTCGAAATATGTTGCATTCGAGTCATCGAGTTCATCAAGATTATCATTAAGTCAATTATAGTTGGATGTACTATGAAATGGTATGCATGCCATCAACTTTCGATGTAAAGAAAGTTTGTCTTTTAAAAACGAATGCAATGTTTGTAAAATGTATCATATATAGGTCAAATACCTCGCGATGTAATCAACTATTCTGAATCGTTTATATTGTATATGAACGGGTCCTTTCATTTGGTATCAGAGCGATGGTCTTAGCGAACCAGGTCTGCATTAGTGTGTCTAACTGATAGTCGTTAGAATGCATTAGTTAGTCTGGACTTCGACCGTGTCTGCATGTTAAAAGTTTTGCTTATCATTTTGTGTCAAAAATTACTTTCTTATCATTCTTAGTATAGACACATCTTACTGCATTGATTGCATGAATAGTGTATAGACAAAATTCATATCATAGCGTATCTGCTAATTTATATCTTAGTGTATCTGTTACTGTAAACTTTGCCTGATATATTCTGCAAATTCCTCCGTAATCTACGGGTTCTTCTGTACTATATATAAGTATTCTACATAATTAGAATACCATCCGATAGCTGGAAATTATTTTATATCGAAAAATCCTTTATTCAATCGTACAAAATGGAACTCACCACTAGTTCAAGTTCTTCGGAATCCGACAGCTATTCCGACATGGATGTTCACCTAAGCTCCGAAAGCAGCGTCACCAGAATGAATCAACCAATCATCCATCCCCAATTCATCTGATGGGTTCGTAGTCAACTTAATCAATGAAGACGCGAAGAAGGCGATCCCTTCCACCAACCGAATTCACCTCTTGGTAAAGAACCTGAAGCCCTTACCGGCGAACCTATCCGAAACACCATTTTCAGCCTCATTTCCAGGGTAGCTTGACACGATTATACTCTATCCACAATTCTAAACTTTATTCATCCGCACGTTCTGACCGACAATCATTTCGGGATAATGGAGGAAGTCAACGAGCTTCGCGTTCGAGTAATCAATTTGGAGAATATGGTGCAAAACGTACCAGCTTTAGCAACATCATCGACACCAACAGTACCACCAACATCGGCACCAGTACCACCGATAACACAAGCCTCAACATCACACGCCTCAATATCACCATCTGTACTTCGAGTATGATCTTCGTCCTACGTATCGTTATACATCATTTATCTTCGTTCGACATGATGGATATGTAACCTCTAATGTTTTAGAGATTATGTACTCTAGTTTTAACCATAAACCAAATGAGTTTAATATCATATTGACTCATTAAATCCATGATTATATCTGAAGAAAATATATATGTATATATGTTTTCATAAATATTGTAATTAAAAATTCTTTTGTACAAACTGTTAATGGTGAAAATATTTTAACGGGTAGGTAATACCCGAGGAATATTTAGATTTCACATTAATAAGTTACACAGTACATTCTCCGAATCTGATTCAACAAGACATTTACTATCTTACTTACATCCACATATATACGTATCCATTCACAATAACCATTTTCATTCAATTTCATATTTAGATTTTGACCTATCAGAATCCAACAAGTGGCATAATGAAGAAAACATTTGACAAAATAAAATTTGTTAGAAACAGACAAATTAACTTTGAGAAATTTTGTTAAGAATCCACGCTAACAAAATCCTATCTAACTTTTAATTCTGTTATTTATCGCAATTTATTTATCACAATTTTTAATTCTCACAATTTTATTTATCGTCATTTAATTTCTGTTATTTATTTTACGCACTTTAAATATCGTCGTATAAATCAGGACACATATACAATGTTTTGACATATCATATTGACGTCATCTATATATATTATTTGGAATAACCATAGACACTCTATATGCTGTAATGCTCGAGTTCGCTATACAGGGTTGAGGTTGATTCTAAAATAATATATATACTTTGAGTTGTGATCGAGTCTGAGACATGTATATAACGGTCACGACACGTATTAATTAATTCGAATACTATATATTAAACTATATATGAATTGTTGAACTATTCATAGTGGACTACTAACTGTGGACTATTAACAATGGATAATTAAAATGAATTAAAATATTGATTATAACATAGGAAACTAAACATTTCTTCAAGTTTGCCACTTGATTTCATCTTAAACCTCATTTGTATCTTGACGATTACAATCTGCGTTCAAACCTTTCATGATTCTTGAAAACACCTCAAACAAGAGGATGAACCAACCGCACTTCATCTACGGAAGGAAAGATTTATACATATAGTTATACACCTGAAAAACTCTCTGAAACTGAGTAAACGTTTAACACGTAGCCGTGCTAATTCCTTTAGCGTTATTATTACCGAAAATAACTTTGCAACTCCTGTTCGAGATAGCCAATTTTGTCACAGCTCCAGCAAATCAACTTCGACTGTCATTCGGATTTGCCTTATCATAACCTTGATATATATGCATGCTCTTTAATTGTTACCGGGGAACCTTTTATATTCCACCATATTACCAGCAGACGTACCAGCAACCTCGTTGCTCTTTGGCTTAAATCTCTCCAACAAATCACTATATTTATCTATTGAAGTCTTATCATGAACTCATTGGCATCTTGTAACAATAATTACCATACCAAATACCAGGAGGCATCAATCGATAATCTCGAATTTTCTCAGCGATTCTACGACAACAATTATATATATATATATATATATATATATATATATATATATATCAAACTTTGAACTTCTGAAAAGCGCTTTAGCCCATGAATCAGTTTTCTGAGTTTTGAAAAAGCTGATGAAATCATTAACGAATACCTTGCTCCTGACTCTTAACCGTTGCGGACAAATTTTCTTCATCATCCATCGATATTAGAAATTCTAAGACATCATCGTATCTTCATTATAAATATCCTCGATATTTCTGAAGATATTTTCATAACTATTCTCATCTGAAATCATTTATCTCTTTGTGATATAAGTGTTACATCAGAAAGGAAACTGTTTTAGTTTCTAAATTCTGAAAAAAAATTTGAACTTAAAATATGAATATTATTGAAGTAGTGTTGGGAACTGAAGCATGAGTTAGTATAATATAATGACACTTGATCAACGCGATTATATTACAGTAAGTCATGCTGAGTTTCTAAATGGAACATGATGATTCACAGACCATACCGTCATAATGTGTCATGTTACACGACTCTTATATTCTATCTAATCTATAAACATATCAAGAACAAATTTTCTTGATAGTTCAATCTTTTCTCTTAAATTCTGGTAATTTAACCAATCAAGATCGTGCTATCACAATTTTTCTCATAGAACATTAGCCACGTTCATTCGAAACACCATACCTACAAATTCTGGACCATTACGTGTTGTATTTAGAGTCGAGAAGAGAATAAAAAGGCAAAGAGCTCCGACATATAGGGGAGAATATAAATCCCAACAACAACACATAAATTACAAACCGTATATGTCAATGTTTATTGCAACATAAAGACACGGGAGAATTAAAAACACTATAACCCCAAGGGCGAAATAGAAGAAAACAGATTCCTCCAGTGGAAGTTGGAAAAGGAGAATGATTGTTGCGATAGTCAGGATAAGGACAAGGATCAGAACTGGATTTAGCATTTTCACAATCTTTTGAATTTAGGAATTGAGTATAGGAGTGGTAAAAGTAATGGAACGGAAGAAGTTAATTTATAGTGAAATATCTGATAAAGAAATCAAGAGAGATTTTCGTATCTAATTAGAGAGAACTTAATTTCCTTAAATTCCGAAGAATCAGATCCTATAGAATTCCAAGATTTTCTTTTAAATTCCTTGAATTCCGGAAATCCATAGTGACTACGTCAAAAGTTAAATCTCTATCTCAATCTTTTGTGACAGTTTTATTCGTACGCTTCACATAATCAAATTATTTTATCTATATTAATCAATAATGATAAAACTCTATTTATCGATTCATTTTTTGTCATGGAAACATTTCTATCGTTAGCCATGACAACCTCGAACAAATTTCGAGGACGAAATTTCTTTAACGGGTAGGTACTGTGATGACCCGAAAATTTCCGACTAAATTTAAACTTAAATTATTATAAAATTTCGACACGATAAGCAAAGTCTGTATAGTGGAGTCTCAAAATGTTGAACTTTGTTCATGTATTTATTTTAACCTTCGACCATTACCGACGATTCGCGAACAATTAATTACAAATAAATATATATAGATATATATAAATAAGGGTATATATATATAAGTATATATCTATATATATATAAATATAAATAAAAGTATGTATAATAATTTGAAATAATAAAATACAATCTAATCAATTGAAATTTAAAAATGTAAACTAATGAACAGAATAATTAAGTTGCTATGAAATATATATATATGTATATGTATATATATATATATATAAGTAATGGTATATATATATATATATATATATATATATATATATATATATATATATATATAATTTATAAATACTCAATATTTGATAAAAGATATTATGTAATATATATTTTACATACCTATTAAATATTACATCAACTTAATTACAAGCTTAAAATTCTTATACTAATGTTATTATTACTTCCATTATTATTATTAACATTAATATTACTACTTGTTAAATTATTATTATCAATAGATAATATATACAACAACAACAATACCCAATCCCACGAATGTAGGGTATGGGGGAGGTGGAGTGTAGACAATCGTTCCTTGTACCCTAGATTAGAAGGAAGTCACTACTCCACCCGCGGGTATAGAACCCGTGACTAGATAATATCGTCCCTCCTTCTACTCGAGAGCCAAGAGATTGCTTCCCAAAGGACCTTCGGCCACAAAATGCTCATCAAAACGAAAAAGTGCTTGCATACGTACCTGTGAGAGTTATGTGCGCCTAGGCAGGTGCAACCATACAAAGTATCCATAAAAGAAGACACATATAGCAGTGATGTACAACGGTATGACATATAGCTTGAATAATAAAAAGCGCAGATATATGTAATATCAAGTAGACATACCAACAAGCAAAAAAACACAACCACACATACATGCACACACACATATATAAATGTATATATGGATCTATATACCTAGGTACATATACATACATACGTATATACATGCACCTAGATACATAGAAACATATACAGCTACAAAAATATACATGAGTACCTATATATAACCTAAAAACATACACATAGATACCGAGGCCTATACACGTATACATATAAACATAGGTCCAAAAACCTATACGTATATACATATACTGACCATCAAATAACCTGTAAATACAACGGGAAAATATGAAAAAAATAATGCAATGTATAACTATACAGCCTAAATCCAACTAAAAGAAATATTACTACACCTTGAAAAAAAAAAATTTAAATAATTTGTTATTATTATTACTAATATTATTGTTATCATTGTTAATATCATTATTATATTATAATGAGTAATAAAATTTTGATTAAGATTATTATTATTATTATTTTTATATTTACCATTATTATTAGAATTATTATTATTATAAATTATTAATTATTATTATTATTATAGTTATTAGAAAATAATACAATTTATTACTATTATTATTAATAATATTATTAATACCATTTTATGTATTATTTGATAATGATAATATTAATATTACAATTATTAATTTTATTATTAATATTAATAGAAAATTTAATTATTATTAATATAATTATAATTAATTATATATAAAATCGTGCGTGAGCATAACAACTCCAAAATCAGATTACCAACTCAATCAATTATTGTATTTAACTTTGTTTGAATCTCCTGAATTATTAAACATCATAATCATTCATACCAGGCCGTTAGAAGTCAAGTTCACCTTTATTTTTTTATTATTATTCGTACCTGTTGGATTATTTTGTGTCGACAGAATCAAGCTACAACACAAATGTAAATTTAGTCAATTTAGCTGTAATAATACCTGTTAACCTCTATATAATCATCTACTAATCTAAATAGAATGGGAACACAGAAAAATCAAACTAAGATTTAGGATACTGCACACTTACCTCTGTTCTTGAAGGATTTTAGCCAAAACTCGATCTTTAATTGTTTTACAAAATCCTTAAATGCAATTGTGCTTGAAATCATAATCTCAAACTAACTGTAAAGTTTCAGAATCCAATTTGTTGAATTGAATTCAAATTATCGAGTCAAAGTTTGGTTTTTAAAAAGTCAACAATTGATTTTGGAGCAAATTCGCGTTCGTGATTCTGTTTCTGATTAAATTGATGATTGGGAAAAATTATAGGAAGTATTTAGAACATATTTCATGTTGTAACTTTTGTCTAAAACCTCCAAAAATTTGAAATCAAGGTCTGAGTTAGTGATGTTCTTCGTGAGCTTGCAGCAGCACTTTTCTTTTTTATCTTTAAATCCATCAAACAAATGTATCTACTACAGAGTGTTTACAATCAAGTTTCAAATCCTAAATTGATGTATTTATTAGTTATTAAGTGGTTTGATTCCTGGATGATTATGTAACGACCCAACTTTTTCGACTTGCTTTTGTGCCTTGTGTTTTTGCGAAACTGCCTATTTGTGCGTACTGTGCTATCTTATACTCTGAAATCTTAATACACGTTGTTTACTTTCATTTTTATATTAAAACGTGCCTTTGATTACGTAGGATACTTAACTTAACCACCGGATGCCTTTATGACCGTTAGTGTCACTTGACGTTTCGAACAAACTGCGTACACGTTTAACTTTTATCGTAATCGGAATATTATGACTATGAAATATTAATTGTTATTTTATAATAACAATTACTTGGGTTTTTGGATGCTTAATTATGCTTAGTAATTTACTTATGCTTACTAGTTAGTCTTGTTGGACTTTCTACCTTGTTGGACTTCGCCCACCCTACACTAGTTAGTGGACAATTTAATTAGCCCAATTATAAGTAACTAGTAACCTATTAATATGTAAGACAAATGCCCATTTATTAGAGGGAACATGCTAGCATTTTTGTCAAGTATTATCCTTAATGTTGCATGAGATCCTAACATAAGCACCAACTTTAGACAACCATTAACCAAAAAGCAAAAGTTTGTCCCCCTTGTCCCCCATATGTTCCTACGGTTTTTATACCCCATGTATCACCTCATTCACCTATAAATACAAGCCTTATTCAATCCATTTTATACTTGCTCTCATTTGTATTTCACACACACTTACTCTCTTATTTCCTCTCTAGTCTTTCTCACTCTAAAACTTGTAAGTTTATGATTTTCTTCTTCTTCTTCCCTTCATCATTCACGATTCATCATCATCATTTAAAGGATCAAGCTTTTTAGCTTTGATCTTGATTACATCTTGTAGATTCAAACTTGGATTTGAATCCTTCAAGAACATGGAAGATTCAAGCTCTCTAGCTTTGAATCTTCACCTACTTTGTAGATCTATATCTTTTAACTTTAATCTTGTTATTTTGTTATAAAGATTCAAACTTATGTTTGTAATCTTCATGTAACTTAAAGATCCAAGCTTTATGCTTCAAGATCTTCAAGAACAACCAAGATTCAAGCTTTCTAGCTTTGAATCTTCATATCTTTTGTTGGATCTAAGTTTTCTAACTTATGATCTCATTACTTTGTTATAAAGATCAAAACTTGTGTTTATGGTCTTCATGTAACTTAAAGATCTAAGCTTTATGCTTCAAGGTCTTCAAGAACACCAAAGGTTCAAGCTTTCTAGCTTTGTAATCTTATAACTTGTGTTAAAAGGATCCAAGCTCTCTAGCTTAGGGTTCCATCACCTTATTTGATTTATATTATGTTCATACTTGTTTGATTGAAGTAAAGTTTGTAGCTTTAGTTGTAAATGGAGCTTGTAATTGTGTTAAGACTAAGGATATGATGTAACCTTGGTTCATCATCCATCTAAGACTCTTAAATGAGTTGTGTTCTTACTTGATCTTAACATATTGTGTGTTGATGGTAGAATCTTGGTCAAGGTGATGCTAACCCATCAACGAGTTGTACACTTGAAGCTACAAGCATCAAGGATGAGAACCGTGATGAGCATCAAGCACTAAGAACCCCACCGGAGCACCTTGCTTACTGTTTTCGGGATCTGATCAGACCACCTATGTAGTGACCCGAACTTTTCCATGTTTATATATATATTAAATGAAATTGTTATTTACATGATTAAGTGTTTCCAACATGTTAAGCAATCAAACTTGTTAAGACTTGATTAATTGAAATAGGTTTCATATAGACAATTGACCACCCAAGTTGACCGGTGATTCACGAACGTTAAAACTTGTAAAAACTATATGATGACATATATATAGATATATATATAGTTAACATGATATTATGATAAGTAAATATATCATTAAGTATATTAACAATGAACTACATATGTAAAAGCAAGACTACTAACTTAATGATTTTGAAACGAGACATATATGTAACGATTATCGTTGTAACGACATTTAATGTATATATATCATATTAAGAGATATTCATACATCATATTATCATGATAATATAATAATTTAAAATCTCATTTGATATTATAAACATTGGGTTAACAACATTTAACAAGATCGTTAACCTAAAGGTTTCAAAACAACACTTACATGTAATGACTAACGATGACTTAACGACTCAGTTAAAATGTATATACATGTAGTGTTTTAATATGTATTCATACACTTTTGAAAGACTTCAAGACACTTATCAAAATACTTCTACTTAACAAAAATTCTTAAAATTACATCCTCGTTCAGTTTCATCAACAATTCTACTCGTATGCACCCGTATTCGTACTCGTACAATACACAGCTTTTAGATGTATGTACTATTGGTATATACACTCCAATGATCAGCTCTTAGTAGCCTATGTGAGTCACCTAACATATGTGGGAACTATCATTTTGCAACTAGCATGAAATATCTCATAAAATTACAAAAATATGAGTAATCATTCATGACTTATTTACATGAAAATAAAATTACATATCCTTTATATCTAATCCATACACCAACGACCAAAAATACCTACAAACACTTTCATTCTTCAATTTTATTCATCTAATTGATCTCTCTCAAGTTCTATCTTCAAGTTCTATGTGTTCTTCATAAATTCTACAAGTTCTAGTTTCATAAAATCAAGAATACTTCCAAGTTGCTAGCTTACTTCCAATCTTGTAGAGTGATCATCCAACCTCAAGAAATCTTTCTTTTTTACAGTAAGATATCTTTCTAATACAAGGTAATACTCATATTCAAACTTTGATTCAATTTCTATAACTATAACAATCTTATTTCGAGTGGAAAGTTTACTTGAACTTGTTTTTCGTGTCATGATTCTGCTTCAAGAACTTTCAAGCCATCCAAGGATCCTTTGAAGCTAGATCCATTTTTCCCATTTCCAGTAGCTTTATCCAGAAAACTTGAGGTAGTAATGATGTTCATAACATCATTCGATTCATACATATAAAGCTATCTTATTCGAAGGTTTAAACTTGTAATCACTAGAACATAGTTTAGTTAATTCTAAACTTGTTCGCAAATAAAAGTTAATCCTTCTAACTTGACTTTTAAAATCAACTAAACACATGTTCTATATCTATATGATATGCTAACTTAATGATTTAAAACTTGGAAACACAAAGAACACTGTAAAACCGAACATACGCCGTCGTAGTAACACCGCAGGCTGTTTTGGGTTAGTTAATTAAAAACTATGATAAACTTTGATTTAAAAGTTGTTCTTCTTTGAAAATGATTTTTCTTATGAACATGAAACTATATCCAAAAATCATGGTTAAACTCAAAGTGAAAGTATGTTTTCTAAAATGGTCATCTAGACGTCGTTCTTTCGATTGAAATGACTACCTTTACAAAAACGACTTGTAACTTATATTTCTGACTATAAACCTATACTTTTTCTTTTAGATTCATAAAATAGAGTTCAATATGAAACCATAGCAATTTGATTCACTCAAAACGGATTTAAAATGAAGAAGTTATGGGTAAAACAAGATTGGATAATTTTTCTTGTTGTAGCAACGTGAAAATTGGTAACAAATCTATATTAATCATATCCTAGCTAACTTATATTGTATTCTAATATATTATGTAATCTTGGGATACCATAGACACGTATGCAAATGTTTTGACATATCATATCGACCCATGTGTATATATTATTTGGAACAACCATAGACACTCTATATGCAGTAATGAGGGAGTTAGCTATACAGGGTTGAGGTTGATTCCAAAAATATATATATACTTTGAGTTGTGATCTAGCCTGAGACATGTATACACTGGGTCGTGGATTGATTCAAGATAATATATATTAATTTTTTTTCTGTACATCTAACGTTGGACAACTAGTTGTAGGTTACTAACGAGGACAGCTGACTTAATAAACTTAAAATATCAAAATGTATTAAAAGTGTTGTAAATATATTTTGAATATACTTTGATATATATGTACATATTTGTTATAGGTTCGTAAATCGACCAGTGGCCAAGTCTTACTTCCCGACGAAGTAAAAATCTGTGAAGGTGAGTTATAGTCCCACTTTTAAAATCTAATATTTTTGGAATGAGAATACATGCAGGTTTTATAAATGATTTACAAAATAGACACAAGTACGTGAAACTACATTCTATGGTTGAATTATCAAAATCGAATATGCCCCTTTTTATTAAGTCTGGTAATCTAAGAATTAGGGAACAGACACCCTAATTGACGCGAATCCTAAAGATAGATCTATTAGGCCTAACAAACCCCATCCAAAGTACCGGATGCTTTAGTACTTCGAAATTTATATCATATCCGAAGGGTGTCCCGGAATGATGGGGATATTCTTATATATGCATCTTATTAATGTCGGTTACCAGGTGTTCACCATATGAATGATTTTTATCTCTATGTATGGGATGCGTATTGAAATATGAAATCTTGTGGTCTATTGTTACGATTTGATATATATATAGGTTAAACCTATAAGTCACCAACATTTTTGTTGACGTTTAAAGCATGTTTATTCTCAGGTGAATACTAAGAGCTTCCGCTGTTGCATACTAAAATAAGGACAAGATTTGGAGTCCATGTTTGTATGATATTGTGTAAAAACTGCATTCAAGAAACATATGTCGATGTAATATATTTCTATTGTAAACCATTATGTAATGGTTGTGTGTAAACAGTATATTTTAGATTATCATTATTTGATAATCTACGTAATGCTTTTGAAACCTTTATTGATAAAATAAAGGTTATGGTTGTTTTAAAAATGAATGCAGTCTTTGAAAAACGTCTCATATAGAGGTCAAAACCTCGCAACGAAATCAATTAATATGGAACGTTTATAATCAATATGAACGGGACATTTCAGTTGGTATCCGAGCGTTGGTCTTAGAGAACCAGAATTTTGCATTAGTGTGTCTTATCGAGTTTGTTAGGATGCATTAGTGAGTCTGGACTTCGGCCGTGTTTACTTGAAAAATGATTGCTTAACAAATTTTGTTGGAAACTATATATTTTTAAGATGTGAATATTATGTGATATATTAATCTCTTAACGTGTTTGATATTATGTGATAGATGTCTACCTCTAGAACAAGTCCTATTGACTCACCTAATAATAATGAAGAGTCAAATGTAAATTGGAATGATTCGTGGACTGATTCACAAGTTCCCGAAGAGGAACCGGAAGAAGAGTCGGAACCGGAAGAAGAATCGGAACCGGAAGAAGAATCGGAACCGGAAGAAGAAATAGAACCAGTGGGGGAAATAATAAAACGGTTAAGTAGAAGAAAATCCTCAACCAACCGACCAAAGTTAATTATGGTCAATGGTGTTTCCGCCAAGGAAGCAAAGTATTGGGAGGATTACCAATTCTCCGATGAATCGGATCCCGACAAGGATTCCGATGACGTTATAGAAATTACCCCAACATAATTTAATAAGGCAAAAGAGAACAATAAGGGAAAGGGCATAAAAATAGAGAAATTTGATTCCAAACCCGATGAACTTTATATGTATCGTCAACACCCGTATTTCTTAAGTTGTGACAATAACCCGGGAACCTCTAAACCACCAGGTTTTTCTAAACCAATGTGGAAAACGACGGCTCGTATTAGGGGAACATCATATATCCCTAGAAACTTGGCAAAACGAACCAAAACCAAAGAAGAAGAAACGAGCGAGTCGGAATAAGATAGTTGTATTCGTGTGGTGTAATATATGTAATATAGTGTGCTTATGCTTTATGATATATGTAAAAATTGCTTGTATTAATAAGTATTTTTTTATGAATCTAACTCTTGTCTATTTTACAGTATAAAAACACAAAATGGATAGACAACCCAATATTTTAAGAGACCTACCCGGAGACATGATTGATGAAATCTTGTCTAGAGTCGGTCAGAATTCCTCGGCACAACTATTTAAGGCAAGATCAGTTTGTAAGACATTCGAAGAACGTTCCAAGAATGCCTTGGTTTATAAAAGGCTTTCGTTCGAAAGATGGGGGATATCACATTGGGAAATCCATAAGTTACGATGTGTGTACTTTGATGCATATATTACGGGGAACCCAAATGCTATTTTACGCAACGGGTTAAGAAATTATTTTGACTCAATATATCCGAATATAGGACTTCATGATTTAGAAAAAGCGGCTAACATGCAACATAAAGAAGCATGTTATGCTTACGGGTTAGTAATGTTGGCTTCTCACCAAAGTGAGAACAAGAACATCGGGCTACAACTATTAAACAAAATGTTCCCACAAGTGACGGACTCAGTAGTTGGGGTGAGAAACAAGGTTTTTAGATTGTTACGGGACTGTTGGACATTACGTAACCCTTGTCCCTTTGACGACATTACAACACGCTGTCTTATCAACGGCCATAATGGTTATGTTCCACAAAACCAAGGATGGGAAGTAGTCCTAGTAAAACCAGAATGCATGACTTGTTTCTAGACGTATGAATTACGTGTCTTTATTGCCTTTGCTGAACGACTTGTGTACTAGCCAGAATTATTTTCACAACTATCTTGTATCAAAGTTATTGTGTGCTATATTTCATGTTATATGTAAAATAAGCGGTATTGTAAGTTTGTAAAATATTGTGAAAAAGTTTGAACGCGAAATATTATTATAATCAGTTTTTCATATAGAATTGTAGTAGTTGAATTGTATATTAGCTACTAAGTATGAACTTAACGGGTAGGTACTACCCGAATTTAAACTTATAAAACGCTAATATGAAGAAAAAGCTTTTATAAATGAGTTCATATTATGCTACGAGATACTATTGACTACTCTTAATATTCTGTATGATTAACTTGTTTCATTTGACTATTTGAAGGAAATGGCACCGAATACTCGACAAACCATGAATATGAGCGAAAAGGAATTTCATACCTTTCTTGCTGCAAACATAGCCGCAGTACAGGCTGCGCAACATACCAACAATAACTCCGAATCTAACAATGCAGCTAACGGTGCAAGAAATCGTGTAGGATGCACCTACAAAGAATTCACTGCCTGCAAACCTTTGGAATTTGATGGAACCGAAGGACCGATCGGATTGAAACGGTGGACTGAGAAGGTCGAATCGGTGTTTGCCATAAGTAAGTGTACTGAAGAGGACAAAGTGAAGTACGCTAAGCATACCTTCACAGGTACTGCGTTAACATGGTGGAATACCTATCTAGAGCAAGTGGGACATGATGATGCTTACGCACTACCGTGGTCAGCATTCAAGCACTTGATGAACGAGAAGTACCGTCCCAGAACCGAGGTCAATAAGCTCAAGACAGAACTTAGAGGGTTATGAACCCAAGGATTTGATATTACCACGTACGAAAGACGATTCACAGAATTGTGCCTATTGTGTCCGAGAGCGTTCGAAGATGAGGAAGAGAAGATCGACGCGTTTGTGAAAGGATTACCAGAAAGAATCCAAGAAGATATAAGTTCACACGAGCCCGCCTCCATACAAAAGGCATGTAGAATGGCTCACAAACTAGTGAACCAGATTGAGGAAAGAATTAAAGAACAGGCGGCTGAAGAGGCCAATGTGAAGCAAGTCAAAAGAAAGTGGGAGGAAGACGGTGATAAGAATCACCAATACAACAACAACAGCAATTACAACAATAATCGCAACAACTATCCCAACAATCGCAATATCAATCGCAACTACAACAAACGGCCCAACAACAACAACAACAACAGCAACTACAACAATCATCCCAACAACAATAACAACGGCAACAACAACAACAACAATCAGAAGCAGCTATGCCAAAGGTGTGAAAAGTATCACTCGGGGTTCTGCACCAAATTTTGCAACAAGTGTAAAAGAAATGGTCATAGCGCGATGAAGTGTGAGGTCTACGGACCAGGGGTTAACAGAACGAAAGGAAAAAATGGTGTTGGAACGAGTATTGGCAGAGCAAGTAGTGTCGGAGCAAGTTATGCCAATGTAGTTTGTTATAAATGTGGAAAACCGGGCCACATTATTAGAAATTGCCCGAACCAGGAGAACACGAATGGACAAGGCCGCGGAAGAGTTTTCAATATTAATGCGGCAGAGGCACAGGAAGACCCGGAGCTTATTACGGGTACGTTTCTTATTAACAATAAATCTGCTTACGTTTTATTTGATTCGGGTGCGGATAGAAGCTATATGAGTAGAGATTTTTGTGCTAAATTAAGTTGTCCATTGATGCCGTTGGATAGTAAATTTTTACTCGAATTAGCAAACGGTAAATTAATTTCAGCAGATTATATATGCCGAAATCGAGAAATTAAACTGAGTAGCGAAATATTTAAGATTGATTTGATACCAGTAGAGTTAGGGATTTTTGATATAATAGTTGGCATGGACTGGCTGAAGAAGGTGAAAGCAGAGATCGTATGTTATAAAAATGCAATTCTCATTGTACGAGAAGAAGGAGAACCCTTAATGGTGTACGGAGAAAAGGGCAACACGAAGCTACATCTTATTAGTAATTTGAAGGCACAAAAACTAATAAGAAAAGGTTGCTATGCTGTTCTAGCACACGTCGAGAAAGTACAAACTGAAGAAAAGAGCATCAATGATGTTCCCGTCGCAAAAGAATTTTCTGATGTATTTCCGAAAGAATTACTAGGACTACCTCCACATCGATCTGTTGAATTTCAAATAGATCTTGTACCAGGAGCAGCACCAATAGCTCGTGCTCCTTGCAGACTCGCACCCAGCGAGATGAAAGAACTGCAAAGCCAACTGCAAGAACTATTAGAACGTGGTTTCATTGGACCAAGCACATCACCATGGGGAGCTCCTGTTTTGTTTGTCAAGAAAAAGGATGGTACATTTAGGTTGTGTATTGACTACAGAGAGCTGAATAAACTTACCATCAAAAACCGTTATCCACTGCCGAGAATTGACGACTTATTTGATCAACTACAAGGCTCGTCGGTTTATTCGAAAATCGATTTACATTCTGGATATCATCAAATGCGAGTAAAGGAGGATGATATTCCAAAAACTGCTTTTAGGACGCGTTATGGTCATTACGAGTTTATGGTTATGCCGTTTGGATTGACTAACGCACCAGCTGTGTTCATGGACCTTATGAACCGAGTGTGTGGGCCATATCTTGACAAGTTTGTCATTGTTTTCATCGATGACATTCTTATTTACTCAAAGAATAATCAAGAGCACGAAGAACATTTGAGAAAAGTGCTAGAAGTATTGAGAAAAGAAACACTGTACGTTAAATTATCAAAGTGTGCATTTTGGTTGGAAGAAGTTCAATTCCTCGGTCACATAGTGAACAAAGAAGGTATCCAGGTGGACCCGGCAAAGATCGAAACTGTTGAAAAGTGGGAAACCCCAAAAACTCCGAAGCATATACGTCAATTTTTAGGATTGGCTGGTTACTACAGAAGATTCATCCAAGATTTCTCCAAAATAGCAAAACCCTTGACTGCATTAACGCATAAAGGGAAGAAATTTGAATAGAAGGATGAACAAGAGAAGGCGTTTCAATTATTGAAGAAAAAGCTAACTACGGCACCTATATTGTCATTACCTGAAGGGAATGATGATTTTGTGATTTATTGTGACGCATCAAAGCAAGGTCTCGGTTGTGTATTAATGTAACGAATGAAGGTGATTGCTTATGCATCTAGACAATTGAAGATTCACGAGCAAAATTATACGATGCATGATTTGGAATTAGGCACGGTTGTTTTTGCATTAAAGACTTGGAGGCACTACTTATATGGGGTCAAAAATATTATATATACCGACCACAAAAGTCTTCAACATATATTTAATCAGAAACAACTGAATATGAGGCAGCGTAGGTGGATTGAATTGTTGAATGATTACGACTTTGAGATTTGTTACCACCCGGGGAAGGCAAATGTGGTAGCCGACACCTTGAGCAGAAAGGACAGAGAACCCATTCGAGTAAAATCTATAAATATAATGATTCACACTAACCTTACTACTCAAATAAAGGAGGCGCAACAAGGAGTTTTAAAAGAGGGAAATTTAAAGGATGAAATACCCAAAGGATCGGATAAGCATCTTAATATTCGGGAAGACGGAACCCGGTATAGGGCTGAAAGAATTTGGGTACCAAAATTTGGAGATATGAGAGAAATGGTACTTAGAGAAGCTCATAAAACCAGATACTCAATACATCCTGGAACGGGGAAGATGTACAAGGATCTTAAGAAACATTTTTGGTGGCCAGGTATGAAAGCCGATATTGCTAAATATGTAGGAGAATGTTTGACGTGTTCTAAGGTCAAAGCTGAACATCAGAAACCATCAGGTCTACTACAACAACCTGAAATCCCGAAATGGAAATGGGAAAACAGTACCATGGATTTCATTACTAAATTGCCAAGGACTGCAAGTGGTTATGATACTATTTGGGTAATAGTTGATCGTCTCACCAAGTCAGCACACTTCCTGCCAATAAGAGAAGATGACAAGATGGAGAAGTTAGCACGACTGTATTTGAAGGAAGTCATCTCCAGACATGGAATACCAATCTCTATTATCTCTGATAGGGATGGCAGATTTATTTCAAGATTCTGGCAGACATTACAGCAAGCATTAGGAACTCGTCTAGACATGAGTACTGCCTATCATCCACAAACTGATGGGCAGAGCGAAAGGACGATACAAACGCTTGAAGACATGCTACGAGCATGTGTTATTGATTTCGGAAATAGTTGGGATCGACATCTACCATTAGCAGAATTTTCCTACAACAACAGCTATCATTCAAGCATTGAGATGGCGCCGTTTGAAGCACTTTATGGTAGAAAGTGCAGGTCTTCGATTTGTTGGAGTGAAGTGGGGGATAGACAGATTACGGGTCCAGAGATAATACAAGAAACTACCAAGAAGATCATCCAAATTCAACAACGGTTGAAAACCGCCCAAAGTCGACAAAAGGGCTACGCCGACATTAAAAGAAAAGTCATAGAATTTGAAATTGGAGAGATGGTCATGCTTAAGGTTGCACCTTGGAAAGGTGTTGTTCGATTTGGTAAACGAGGGAAATTAAATCCAAGGTATATTGGACCATTCAAGATTATTGATCGTGTCGGACCAGTAGCTTACCGACTTGAGTTACCTCAACAACTTGTGAATGTACATAACACTTTCCACGTCTCGAATTTGAAGAAATGTTTTGCTAAAGAAGATCTCACTATTCCGTTGGACGAAATCCAAATCAATGAAAAACTTCAATGCAATGAAGAACCCGTCGAAATAATGGATCGTGAGGTTAAGAGACATAAACAAAACAAGATACCGATTGTTAAGGTTCAAACCATGCTCGTAGAGGACCCGAGTTCACCTGGGAGCGTGAAGATCAGATGAAGAAGAAATACCCGCATTTATTTCCAGAAGATACGTCAACACCTCCAACTGCTTAAAATTTCGGGACGAAATTTATTTAACGGGTAGGTACTGTAGTGACCCGAACTTTTCCATATTTATATATATATTAAATGAAATTGTTATTTACATGATTAATTGTTTCCAACATGTTAAGCAATCAAACTTGTTAAGACATGATTAATTGAAATAGGTTTCATATTGACAATTGACCACCCAAGTTGACCGGTGATTCACGAACGTTAAAACTTGTAAAAACTATATGATGACATATATATGGATATATATATATATATATATATATATATATATATATATATATATATATATATATATATATATATATATATATATATATATATATAGTTAACATGATATTATGATAAGTAAACATATCATTAAGTATACTAACTAAAAATGAACTACATATGTAAAAGCAAGACTACTAACTTAATGATTTTGAAACGAGACATATATGTAACGATTATCGTTGTAACGACATTTAATGTATATATATCATATTAAGAGATATTCATACATCAAATTATCATGATAATATAATAATTTAAAATCTCATTTGATATTATAAACATTGGGTTAACAACATTTAACAAGATCGTTAACCTAAAGGTTTCAAAACAACACTTACATGTAACGACTAACGATGACTTAACGACTCAGTTAAAATGTATATACATGTAGTGTTTTAATATGTATTCATACACTTTTGAAAGACTTCAAGACACTTATCAAAATACTTCTACTTAACAAAAATGCTTACAATTACATCCTCGTTCAGTTTCATCAACAATTCTACTCGTATGCACCCGTATTCGTACTCGTACAATACACAGCTTTTAGATGTATGTACTATTGGTATATACACTCCAATGATCAGCCCTTAGCAGCCCATGTAAGTCACCTAACACATGTGGGAACCATCATTTTGAAACTAGCATGAAATATCTCATAAAATTACAAAAATATGAGTAATCATTCATGACTTATTTACATGAAAATAAAATTACATATCCTTTATATATAATCCATACACCAATGACCAAAAACACCTAAAAACACTTTTATCCTTCAATTTTCTTCATCTAATTGATCTCTCTCAAGTTCTATCTTCAAGTTCTAAGTGTTCTTCATAAATTCTACAAGTTCTAGTTTCATAAAATCAAGAATACTTCCAAGTTGCTAGCTTACTTCCAATCTTGTAGAGTGATCATCCAACCTCAAGAAATCTTTCTTATTTATAGTAATATATCTTTCTAATACAAGGTAATACTCATATTCAAACTTTGATTCAATTTCTATAACTATAACAATCTTATTTCGAGTGGAAATCTTACTTGAACTTGTTTTTCGTGTCATGATTCTGCTTCAAGAACTTTCAAGCCATCCAAGAATCCTTTGAAGCTAGATCCATTTTTCCCATTTCCAGTAGCTTTATCCAGAAAACTTGAGGTAGTAATGATGTTCATAACATCATTCGATTCATACATATAAAGCTATCTTATTCGAAGGTTTAAACTTGTAATCACTAGAACATAGTTTAGTTAATTCTAAACTTGTTCGCAAATAAAAGTTAATCCTTCTAACTTGACTTTTAAAATCAACTAAACACATGTTCTATATCTATATGATATGCTAACTTAATGATTTAAAACCTGGAAACACGAAGAACACTGTAAAACCGAACATACGCCGTCGTAGTAACACCGCGGGCTGTTTTGGGTTAGTTAATTAAAAACTATGATAAACTTTGATTTAAAAGTTGTTCTTCTGGGAAAATGATTTTTCTTATGAACATGAAACTATATCCAAAAATCAAGGTTAAACTCAAAGTGAAAGTATGTTTTCTAAAATGGTCATCTAGACGTCGTTATTTCGACTGAAATGACTACCTTTACAAAAACTACTTGTAACTTATATTTCTGACTATAAACCTATACTTTTTCTGTTTAGATTCATAAAATAGAGTTCAATATAAAACCATAGCAATTTGATTCACTCAAAACGGATTTAAAATGAAGAAGTTATGGGCAAAACAAGATTGGATAATTTTTCTTGTTGTAGCAACGTGAAAATTGGTAACAAATCTATATTAATCATATCCTAGCTAACTTATATTGTATTCTTATATCTATTATATAATCTTGGGATACCATAGACACGTATGCAAATGTTTTGACATATCATATCGACCCATGTGTATATATTATTTGGAACAACCATAGACACTCTATATGCAGTAATGAGGGAGTTAGCTATACAGGGTTGAGGTTGATTCCAAATATATATATACTTTGAGTTGTGATCTAGCCTGAGACGTGTATACGCTGGGTCGTGGATTGATTCAAGATAATATATATCAATTTTTTTTTCTGTACATCTAACGTTGGACAACTAGTTGTAGGTTACTAACGAGGACAGCTGACTTAATAAACTTAAAACATCAAAATGTATTAAAAGTGTTGTAAATATATTTTGAATATACTTTGATATATATGTATATATTTGTTATAGGTTCGTGAATCGACCAGTGGCCAAGTCTTACTTCCCGACGAAGTAAAAATCTGTGAAGGTGAGTTATAGTCCCACATTTAAAATCTAATATTTTTGGGATGAGAATACATGCAGGTTTTATAAATGATTTACAAAATAGACACAAGTACGTGAAACTACATTCTATGGTTGAATTATCAAAATCGAATATGCCCCTTTTTATTAAGTCTGGTAATCTAAGAATTAGGGAACAGACACCCTAATTGACGCGAATCCTAAAGATAGATCTATTGGGCATAAAAAACCCCATCCAAAGTACCGGATGCTTTAGTACTTCGAAATTTATATCATATCCGAAGGGTGTCCCGGAATGATGGGGATATTCTTATATATGCATCTTGTTAATGTCGGTTACCAGGTGTTCACCATATAAATGATTTTTATCTCTATGTATGGGATGCGTATTGAAATATGAAATCTTGTGGTTTATTGTTACGATTTGATATATATATAGGTTAAACCTATAACTCACCAACATTTTTGTTGGCATTTAAAGCATGTTTATTCTCAGGTGAATACTAAGAGCTTCCGCTGTTGCATACTAAAATAAGGACAAGATTTGGAGTCCATGTTTGTATGATATTGTGTAAAAACTGCATTCAAGAAACATATGTCGATGTAATATATTTCTATTGTAAACCATTATGTAATGGTCGTGTGTAAACAGTATATTTTAGATTATCATTATTTGATAATCTAAATAATTCTTTTGAAACCTTTATTGATAAAATAAAGGTTATGGTTATTTTAAAAATGAATGCAATCTTTGAAAAACGTCTCATATAGAGGTCAAAACCTCGCAACGAAATCAATTAATATGGAAAGTTTATAATCAATATGAATGGGACATTTCAACCTAGGCTACTAGAAAGTTGATTTTCAGTTAGTTCGGTTCGATTAGATAATTTTCTGTTTAGACCTCGTCTTAATCCGAATTACGGTTTAGGATTTATGGCCTTCCGAAAGTCACTACACCCTATTAACGTTGTGCTGAAATTTCTGACCTACTCGCACTTAAACCGTCACCATGGTCAAATGAAGATGAGTTTGGTTCTGTAAATTGGTCAGCAACTAGAGGACTCCCATACAGAGCCATGGCCACTGATTACGTGTCTTTTCGATTTACGTAGAGGCCGTAGCAGCTGATCAAAGTCAGCCTATTGTTTCGACCTCTATACTTGTTAAAGTTACTTAACTTTTACAATGATGAATGATGATGATGATGACACTTAAACTTATTTTATGCACTATTAGAACTTATGAGGATAACATACTGACCTAGTAACCTTTTACTTAGGTTGACGACCTTTCGGACCGACGTACTACTTGCATACTTTCATTATCGACTTTACCGCTCTTATCACTGTGAGTTATAGCATCCCTTTTTACTTTAATTATTTTATGACTGAGAATACATGCGCTTTTTACATTTTACATACTAGGCATGAGTACTTAAACTTTATATATGTGTGGGTTATACAACGGTATAAACTTTCCCCTTAGCTCGGTAACGTTTATTCATTGGTTTTTGAACCGGTGAACTCGAATCTTAGATATGGATCCATAGGGTTTGACATCCCCACTCGGGCTAGTCGCGCTAGCATTTAACGGGTGTTTAATACTTCGTAAACTTACGCACTCGCCAAGTGTACTTTTAGGGGGTAATATTACTTTAAGTTAGTTACCGGGTGCCCACGGATAAGCATATACTTTATCATACTGATTTAAACTGCTTATTGAAGCACTAAAATCTCGTGGTCTACATTACATTACTGATTACATACAAACTATAGCTCACCAATATTCGTGTTGACTTTTTAAGCATGTATTTCTCAAGTGCTTAGACGTTGTTGCTTCCGCTATTAGATTTGCTGCCTTGGTGTTATAAACTTGTTATTATAGACTTGCTGTTACGGACCTGATGTGCTAGATTTCCGCTGCATTACTTAGTGATGTCTCAATCATGGAACTTTTATTTTGCATTCGTAACTTACGTTATTTTTAAACAATGACTTTGTAACGACCTTTGTGTCACGTTATCTTTTGTAAAGCGCTATCTTTTTATGAATGCAAAACTGGTTTTCAAACAGCATATAGTGTTTGACCTTGTAATGATCCTGTTGTTGATGAACCGTACACTATGGTTTTGTACGGGGCGTCACATTTGGTATCAGAGCATTGGTTGTAGGGAATTAGGTTGCATTAGTGAGTCTAGACCAGGCCAAGTAGTATTCACTAATAGGACTAATCTACAACTTACTCGTTTACTTGTTACTGCTTACTACTGTTGCATGTTACTACTTACTTATACTGCCATATGATCTGCTGCATGCTACTGCTTACTCTTACTGCTATGTGAACTCGCTTTATGCTATTGCTTATCCTCGCTACCACATACTACTATCTGCTTTCGATTGCATGTTACTTCTGTTTAGTACTGTTAATATTGCCATGCTATATACTGCTGTAGATGATCTAGGTTGCTGTAGTGCCTGATTACGTGCTTGCTTCATGCCAGCTATTCGCTGTACCGACTTGAAAAACTTACCTTTCCTAGTTCAGATGTTTTTCTGAACCCTTTTCCCACACGTCTAACCCTAAAGATTAGTATTGTAATCCACTTGTTACTATCGTTCCACCGTTCTGGATATCGAAACGATTCTTCACGCAATCTAGGAGGAGTACCCCTCGGATTACACGCCCGCTAAAGTTGATCCTCGGAGGAGGAGATATTGGAGGATTTGTCGGAGTAACCGCACCCCGAGCTCACTCTAAATAGCCACGTACGACGTGTGAACATTCAAAGGTTGTTCAGTTCCTACAAGATGGCTCGTATCTCGTACGCTTTCATGACCGTCACTTATCTCTTTCGTTCTTCACCACTACTCGACGATCTAACGACACTTCTGGATTTAGGACCCTAACACTCTTAGGCATTGGGGAAGTCGGGAGGACATCTCCTTTCACAAGGTCAGAGTGCCTTCTACTGATGCTCAGCCATACCCAAAGACTTGGGATTCGCCTCAAGACATATCGTATTACTACTTGCTATACGTACAACTCGACGCGAGACCCATATTGAATTTCTAGAAAGGAACCTAACGACGTTACCTGAACCCGAACATTTTGAAGAAATTTCGGGACATTTAGGCATTGGTGCATGACCTATGGAACCTACGTACCCACATAGAGAAACCGTGAGATTAATTATGTAGATTTTGTTTTGAGATAGCATAGATAAAGCACCGTTGGATGAAATTAAGTAGAACTGGAAGTGATCACATTACATTGACCATATGGAGTGATATTGAAATGAACGTTCAATTTAGTACAATATAATGACGCCAAGCCAGCGTAATTATATTGAAGTGAATCATGTAGAAGTCACAATGTTACTATATAAGGAATATGAAGTGATTCAGAGAAAATATTGGTAGGAACCACTTGAGTATACGCATTATGGTCTATTAGAGGTAGGGAAAGAATAACCACGTAGCCCAGATACTGTACAAGAAGGGCCTTAATTGCAGAAATGATAACCCGAAAATTTGTTATGGATATAGACACTCTGGACACTTAAGGATAAAGTTCTTAAATAGGAAAAACTTTGGACTTACTTACTGTAGAGCAATCGTTATCTCAGCTATGGAGACTCGCATGGATCCTGATTTTTATTTAGGGTACGTTTCGTTACGATGTTTTATTGTCTTGGAGTTTTTTAATACTAGAGCGATAGAAACCTTATATCTAAGAACCTTAGTGTTATGACTAATAATCCATTAACAACCATGAGAGTTAAGTATTCTATAGGACAAGCTAATGGTAAGCTGGCAGAGATAGATGAATGATTTAAGGTAGTACCTTAAAATTAACAGGTGGGTCATTTGGAGATGACCACATGTCAACAAAACTTGGAAGTTTAAAGTAGTAGTGGAAAGGATTAGTTACCTACGCACAAGCGGATGTTATTTGAGGAGAATGATAGAATTTTTCACGGTAATATAATAAGATTTGGTTGGATTGAACCTTAAGATTAACCTAATACTCATCAAGTTAGGAAGCTTTGATAAAATAGTTGGAACGGACTGGCTTTCAAGGATGAAAGCGAAAGTTATTTATAGTGAGAAGGTCATTCGTATACCTCGCAAGAATGGTGAGCCATTAATAGGTTACGGGGAGAGAAGTAGCCCGAAGTTGAACCCTCTTAGTTGCATGACAATAACCCGAAATCCCACAATGGAAATGGGAAGGAATAACAATGGATTTCATCACGAAGCTACCGAAAACGGTAGGCGGTTATGACACTACCTGGGTTATTGTTGATCGCCTCACCAAATCTGCTCACCTTCTAGCCATGAAAGAAACCGATACAATGGACAAACCTGCATAACGATACATAAAGGAAATTGTATCTGTAAGACCCGATTATTTATTTTACAGAAGTGTATTAGAGTGCATGAAGTGTGGGGAAAATTGTGTGAGTAAACCGAAGACAGAACCTGTTCAGCCCTTCGTGCGCGCCGCGCAGGGGTAATGGTGCGCGCCGCGCACTGTCCCTGTGACAGAACCCCAGTTTTTCTGTTTTGAGTTTAATGAAGGGTATTATGGTCTTTTCACTTGAGGGTCGGTTTTAGGCCACAAAGGCAGATTGGTGGACTCTTTCAAGTACACAATCTTATCTTCATCTCTTCCACACACTCTCAAACCCTAGAGTGAGAAATAGAGCTTAGAGAGAGAAAGCTTCATTTGGGGAAGAAGGAGCTTGAATCAAACGAAGTTGTAAGTGTTAAAGTTGTTCACCTTGTTCACGGCTACGTTGTGGTGGTATTGGTAAGCTCTAACTCCGAGTTTTCATAGTTTAATTTAGTGTTCATAATTGGGGTTTTGAAATGGGTGTTCTTGAAATAAACCCATTAGTTGTTAATTGGATGTTTGAGCTAGTAAATGGTGTTAATAACTATTGTTGGTTGGTTTGGGTTTGTTAATGAAGATGATTAGTTGTTAATCATGTTTGGTTGTTGGAATCACTAGTTAATTAAGATTATAAGTGATTAGAAGTGTAAACTTGCAAATGGGTGTTGACTTGAGTTTGGGTCAAAATGGATTTTTGTGTCCTAATGATGCAAGTAAGTGTTTTGATGTTGAACCTTGAGCATAAGGGGGTGTTTGAACATAATCATTAGTTAATTTTGATTATGGGTGTTTTGGGCGAGTTTTGACTTAGTCAAAGTGATGCATGTGCAAATGGGTCGATATTGCACTTATGGTGTTTTGTGTATAAGCTAGTGTATTTAGCTTATTCGGTTGTAAATTACTTAGGTGATTTGCATCAGACGATTGGGAGCTCAAGCGGAAGTTGCCTTACTTGAAATCAAGGTGAGTGGAATATTTATACATGTGTGTATGTGGTTTATTTACTCGTACGCGATGTGGGCCTTTGGAGCCACATCGTGAGTGTTGGGCGTTATGTCACAAGTTGGTGGCTTATTTGGTATTCGGGTGAAGAGAACTACGGGTCGGTAGTATCTCGCTAGGTGTCTCACGAGTCGGTGACACCTCTTGGAGGTTTACAAGTCGGTGACCTCATATGTATTGACGGGTGGTGCACTAGTCGGTGACACCCCATAGTGTTCACAAGTCGGTGACACTTGGTGGTACTTTACAAGTCGGTGATGCCACATGGCGTTCACGAGGCGGTGACCCATAAGTAATAGTGGTGATTCACAAGTCGGTGACACCTTATGATGAGTCACAAGTCGGTGACATTTCTTAGTGATCACAAGTCGGTGACACTAGGTGGGGCTTCACAAGTCGGTGATGCTACATGGTGATTCACAAGTCGGTGACACCATATAACGAGTCACAAGTCGGTGACATGGTACGAGTGAGACTCGATGATCTTGGTCGGCTACAAGTCGGTAGTAGTAAGCGGTGAACGGTTAGCGTGTTTATGCCCTTTTATGTTTAGTATATTATCGTGTTGAATTATATACTAACGTTGTTGCTAGTCGTGTCTTTGTTGATGCTAACTCGTTTGTTCGTTGTATGTAATGGTTTTGTAGGTGGATGCGTGTAGGTAAATTACATATGTATATGTATAAGTATTGCATTCACTAAGCATTAGCTTACCCTCTCGTTGTTTACCATTTTATAGGTTCCGGCGTGGATAAGGGTAAGGGCATTCGTTCGGACTAGAGATCCCGTTTGATGCTAGGGGACGCTTTTGGCTTTAGTAGCTCTTGGAGTTTGACCGATAGTTGGGTAGTTTAATCCCAAACGCCATGCTCATTGTGTAGTTTGGAACTTAAACTTTTTGTTGGTCGAAACTCTAAACTTGTATTAAACTTGTATTTTGGGTCGTGTGGGCCCCGCTTGTAAAACATCGTTTTATGTTTGATTCGTGTTGTTTGATTCGTGTTAGTTTTACATATATAAGTTTGTCGTGAAAAGCGTTCGGTCTAAATATGTCGGGAAGTGGTCCATCTTTTTACGAGTTAAAAACAGTTTGATCAGAGCCTGGAACGCCTTGTGCGCGCTGCGCACTTTCAGTGGAGCGCGCCGCGCACCACACCTGAGCAGCAGTTTAAATTTTTTTTTGGGACTGTTTTTGGTCGGTTATCGGGTTGGGTTGTTATAAGTGGTATCAGAGCATGGTCTAAGGGATTTAGGTGACTTGAGATAGGCGCCTAGACTTAGACTTTTGTGTGTGCTTTTATGCGGGACTTGTAGGATTGCGAGTCGGTTCGGGATTCAGTTAGTGCCTTAGAGAATGGGTGAACTAGCTATGTATTGATTATGTTGTTATTAATCGTGTTGTTTGCTTTGAATATCTAGCGAGATAGTTGTTGTATTCATGAGCTCAGCATGGCGTGTGAGCGTAATAATGCTTCGCGACCATTATTACGGTTGCAAGCCAAGTCATGCAAGTGATGTACAACAAGTGTTGAACTAGATGGGATGTATGAACTGTGGCATATTATATGTTTGTGAACGATTGATCGTGGTGGTGTGTGTAAGTTATTCATGTTGTGTTCCTAACCGAGTTCATTTCTTAGAATGACTACAAGGAGCAAACAAGCCAACGAAGATCAAGACGAAGACGTTGAGTTCACGGCTAAGGTTGAGGCCATCTTTAAACGTCAAAAAGCGGAGTTTCTCGAGGATGTTATAAAAGTTTTTCGGGAATCGGTTGATGGGCAATTAACCGATCTAATTGATGAAAGGGTGAAGGTCACAATCGAGGAAACGCTTGATGCTAGAAATATTTATCCCCGAGGCGAAGGGAGTGAAGGAAATGGGAGGCGGGACTTCCATTACAAAAACTTCAAGGATGCACAACCTCCTATGTTTAATGGGGTAAGGGATCCGTTGAAGAGTACATGTTGGGTTTCAGACATCGAGGGGGCTTTCCGTACTAGTGAATGTCCTCCCGAGAAGAAAACGAGGTACGGTTCTAGTATGTTACGTGAAGAAGCCAAGTTGTGGTGGGATGACAAGATTCAATTGTATGGCGAGGAACAACGTATGAGCTTGTCATGGGATGAGTTCAAAAAGGAGTTCTTTGATGAATACTGAACTTCTTCCGACCTTGATAGAATCCGGGACGAGTTACACAATTTGCAACAAGGTTCGATGGACTTGGTTACTCTCAAGTCTACCTTCTTGGCAAAGACTCGTTTTTGTCCGGAGTATGTTGGTGACGATCACAAGTTGATGAAAGATTTCTACCGTACCATGAATGACGAGTTGAAGGGTAAGATTAGTTGGGGAATGGCTAAGTCTTTTGAAGAGTTGTTTGAGTTGGCGCGGGGTTTCGAACCGGAGGTGTCAAAGCCAAGTGTGTAGGATGTTAGTAAACGGAAGTTCGAAGCGGCGACGTTTTCGAACAAGAAGAGTAAAAGCGCTACCGAAGGTGTCAGAAGCGTAAAGATGAATGACACGGGTGGTTCTAAATTCGCGTGTTATAATTGTGGGCAAACGGGGCATAAGTCTCGTGATTGTCCATCGGGTAAGGTCACATGTTTTAAGTGCCGGAAGGAGGGACACCAGAAGTCGGAATGTCCCGAGTGGAATAGTGACGGAGCGCGAAAATCTAGCGACGCTTGATTCAGGTACTATTCGATTTTAGTACTATCTTTATGCGGGTGATTTTGGATAATGATTGAGTTTATCCATGTGTTGTAGTGACTAGCTAGGTCGAGTTAGTCCATTGCGGTTTGATTAGCCATGTCGGGTTAATCAATTGGATGTTGGATGTTGACCGAGGCGGGTTAACCAAGTGAGTTTGACTAACCGGGTCGGGTTAATCAATTAAATGATAAGTGTTGACCTAGTCGGGTTGACCTAGTGTGTTTGACTTAACCAAGTCTGGTTAATCAATTGTTGTTAGGCGTTGACCGGGGCGGGTTGACTAAGGGTATTTGACTAACCGAGCCGGGTTAATCAAATTGTTTTTAGGGGATTAACCAAGTCGGGTTGACCGACATAGTTTGACTAACCAAGTCAGGTTAATCAATAAGTTGTTGGGAGTGTTGACCAAGTCGGGTTGACCAAGTGAGTTCGACTTAACCGAGTCGGGTTAATCAATTTGGTGATAAGTGTTGATCGAGGCGGGTTGACCGAGCGTATTTGACTAACCGAGTCGGGTTAATTAATTCTTGTTAAGGGTTGGCCGAGGTAGGTTGACCGGGCGAGTTGGAGGCCTAACCGAGTCGGGTGAAACCGTGATTTGATTAGAGGGTTACTTGTATTGCGCTCCATAAGGTTTAGCGTAGTAATGGTATGCCGTTCGAGAGGCGTTCACGTTGACTTTGTATGTGTGCGAGTATAGTCATGGTGGTTGACTATCTTTGTTTGTGTGTAAGTGACCGCGTTAACGGTCGAGACGGTACGGGTAGGGTATAAGTCTTGGTGGCACCAAGCATCGCCATTGTAAGTGAAAGTTTGATAAGCCTGCTTTGTGTCCTAGGTAGATCTCAACTAGCAGTTGATTGCTAGGGAGTTGTGGCGTTGAGCTGTAATGTTCATTGGGTTTGGGTGACTTCGAATAGTCAAGTGTCATATAACGCGGAGGATGGACCTCGAAAGGGGCAAGTGAATGAGACTCGGTGGTAGTAATGGGAGTTGCATAACACTACGTCAGGTGCCCTCCATATACCTGCAAGTGGAATGCTTCACTCCGGTGGTGTGATTACTTTGTACTTGGGTACCGGTGAGGAAACCCGAAGGTACTATCATGGTTTATTGCGACGACTAGCGGGCGTTGACGTTTAGCCGATTTGGAAAGACTAGGTTCGAGTATCTTGTGGTAAGTCCGTGAAAATTTTTGAGTATGACCGACGTTGGTACCGGTCATGTATGTTGTGGAATGTTGAAATTTCATAAGGTATTATCATCTTGACGATGATAAGGTAGGGTTAAAACCCTAAGTGGGGGAGTATGTACCCGGAGGGTACGATGCTTCTTTGGTTTGGTAGGTGTGTTGGAGCCATTTTCCGTAAGTTATCTCATTTTGAGAGCCAACTAGAGACGTAGAGTGTTAGTTTGGACTGTCTCATGTAGGGGCGTGTTAGAATAGAGTGCGTTCGGGAACGAACTCTCTAGAGTATTGGCGATGGGCGTTAGAACTCTAAGTCGTGAGTTGGAGTATGCCAAGGAAATCATGAAGGTTAATTGTGCAATTGGAACGTTGCATGGTGGTAAAGTGTGATCGATAGGATGCACGGTGGCCTCAAAGGTTCCGAGATTGTGTGAGAACTCGAAGACTTGTGGAAAATGAGTTGTTTTCATTCGCGATGAGGTTTATATCGCGAGGACGCGATCCAATTTAAGTGGGGGAGAGTTGTAAGACCTGATTATTTATTTTACAGAAGTGTATTAGAGTGCATGAAGTGTGTGGAAAATTGTGTGAGTAAACCGAAGACAGAACCTGTTCAGCCCTTCGTGCGCGCCGCGCAGGGGTAATGGTGCGCGCCGCGCACTGTCCCTGCGACAGAACCCCAGTTTTTCTGTTTTGAGTTTAATGAAGGGCATTATGGTCTTTTCACTTGAGGGTCGGTTTTAGACCACAAAGGCAGATTGGTGGACTCTTTCAAGTCCACAATCTTATCTTCATCTCTTCCACACACTCTCAAACCCTAGAGTGAGAAATAGAGCTTAGAGAGAGAAAGCTTCATTTGGGGAAGAAGGAGCTTGAATCAAACGAAGTTGCAAGTGTTAAAGTTGTTCACCTTGTTCACGGCTACGTTGTGGTGGTATTGGTAAGCTCTAACTCCGAGTTTTCATAGTTTGATTTAGTGTTCATAATTGGGGTTTTGAAATGGGTGTTCTTGAAATAAACCCATTAGTTGTTAATTGGATGTTTGAGCTAGTAAATGGTGTTAATAACCATTGTTGGTTGGTTTGGGTTTGTTAATGAAGATGATTAGTTGTTAATCATGTTTGGTTGTTGGAATCACTAGTTAATTAAGATTATAAGTGATTAGAAGTGTAAACTTGCAAATGGGTGTTGACTTGAGTTTGGGTCAAAATGGATTTTTGTGTCCTAATGATGCAAGTAAGTGTTTTGATGTTGAACCTTGAGCATAAGGGGGTGTTTGAACATAATCATTAGTTAATTTTGATTATGGGTGTTTTGGGCGAGTTTTGACTTAGTCAAAGTGATGCATGTGCAAATGGGTCGATATTGCACTTATGGTGTTTTGTGTATAAGCTAGTGTATTTAGCTTATTCAGTTGTAAATTACTTAGGTGATTTGCATCGGACAATTGGGAGCTCAAGCGGAAGTTTCCTTACTTGAAATCAAGGTGAGTGGAATATTTATACATGTATGTATGTGGTTTATTTACTCGTACGCGATGTGGGCCTTTGGCGCCACATCGTGAGTGTTGGGTGTTATGTCACAAGTTAGTGGCTTATTTGGTATTCGGGTGAAGAGAACTACGGGTCGGTAGTATCTCGCTAGGTGTCTCACGAGTCGGTGACACCTCTTGGAGGTTTACAAGTCGGTGACCTCATATGTGTTGACGGGTGGTGAACTAGTCGGTGACACCCCATAGTGTTCACAAGTCGGTGACACTTGGTGGTACTTCACAAGTCGGTGATGCCACCTGGCGTTCACGAGGCGGTGACCCATAAGTAATAGTGGTGATTCACAAGTCGGTGACACCTTATGATGAGTCACAAGTCGGTGACATTTCTTAGTGATCACAAGTCGGTGACACTAGGTGGGGCTTCACAAGTCGGTGATGCTACATGGTGATTCACAAGTCGGTGACACCATATAACGAGTCACAAGTCGGTGACATGGTACGAGTGAGACTCGATGATCTTGGTCGGCTACAAGTCGGTAGTAGTAAGCGGTGAACGGTTAGCGTGTTTATGCCCTTTTATGTTTAGTATATTATCGTGTTGAATTATATACTAACGTTGTTGCTAGTCGTGTGTTTGTTGATGCTAACTCGTTTGTTCGTTGTATGTAATGGTTTTGTAGGTGGATGCGTGTAGGTAAATTACATATGTATATGTATAAGTATTGCATTCACTAAGCATTAGCTTACCCTCTCGTTGTTTACCATTTTATAGGTTCCGGCGTGGATAAGGGTAAGGGCATTCGTTCGGACTAGAGATCCCGCTTGATGCTAGGGGACGCTTTTGGCTTTAGTAACTCTTGGAGTTTGACCGATAGTTGGGTAGTTTAATCCCAAACGCCATGCTCATTGTGTAGTTTGGAACTGAAACTTTTTGGTGGTCGAAACTCTAAACTTGTATTAAACTTGTATTTTGGCTCGTGTGGGCCCTGCTTGTAAAACATCGTTTTATGTTTGATTCGTGTTAGTTTTACATATATAAGTTTGTCGTGAAAAGCGTTCGGTCTAAATATGTCGGGAAGTGGTCCATCTTTTTACGAGTTAAAAACAGTTTGATCAGAGCCTGGAACGCCTTGTGCGCGCCGCGCACTTTCAGTGGAGCGCGCCGCGCACCACACCTGAGCAGCAGTTTAAATTTTTTTTTGGGACTGTTTTTGGTCGGTTATCGGGTTGGGTTGTTACAGTATCCCGTCACTTCAGCAATTCAGATTCTGTCTTAAGGACTAGCCAGGAATCTTATTTGATACTCATTCTTACGCGACTCTAAATCCTAACTTATTCCGAGAGATTCCTTGTTTGATGATAATCACACCATCATCCTTCTTACTTCGATATTAGTCATACCAGTTCAAAATTTTCCAAAATCAATGGGTGGTAAATTCTCCTCCTCATACTCCCCCATCCGTATCGCACTTATAAGCAACTACTTCACACTTAAGCATTTTTGGTCAAAGGACTTATGCCCTACTAATAGTCATCAACCACATTTAAATTCAATAGTTTTTATTACCCCAAATATCACCCGAAATTTTTCAAAAATCTTTTACTCAATCCTCATCAATCTTTTTCTAACTTGTAACCTCCGAAATATGAAAATTTTGTTTGCCAAAAAAAAAAATAATTTTCACACACTATTTTACGGTACGATCCTCTCAAAGTTTTATAAAAGTAAATTTATTTTATTTGCCATTCGTGCAAATTTTTGAAATCGTATATGTTGTTTAAAATAAAGTAAATGATTACTTATTTTGACAAATACATATGAAATTTTACTTTCGCACTTACAAATCAAATCTTTTATTCAAAAGATATTTCACTTTGAATGGTACATGTTGTACATAACCCTAGTTTACTAAGAACTTCGTTTCTTTCTTACATTGTCACCTAAAACGGTTTCTATAAAAACTTTCTTTGCTTATTATATAAAATTTTTCATTGCTTATTTGTATCCAAGTCATCATGAAGACTTTACAACTGTCGAAATTGAGAGATTCATGTGTGTGTGTATGTGATGAAGGCACTTACTACCACGTCCTGCAGAGCCTTCGGGCATCCACTAACACTTAAACCATTCAAAATTACTGCGTTACCCTAAGGATCTTATTTGCCACGTCTGTTGGAACGATGCTCTTTCTTGCATAACTCGAAGTCCTGACTTATTCCAAGAGATTCTCATCTAGCGATATTAACATCATCAGTATTCCGACTTTAATGTTAGTCATAACCTGTTTGGCATCTTGCAAGCGATTAACTTCTCATCCTCATACTCTATCCTTCATACGTCACTTTTTAGCAACGGCTTCGCACGTGAACATTTTTAGGCCAAAGACTTAAGTCCCTGATAATCATCAAAACTACATTTAATTCATTAGTTTTCATTACCTAGTAACATGTCAACCGATGATTCAAAGATTTTTCACTCGACCTTTTTCAACTCGTAACCTCTGAAATACGAAAAACTATGTTTATCAAAATTTTTACACGTTGATTTTACACGTTGCTTATTTGTGCGGTCCTCACGAGATTTATGGACAAATGAAAGTACTAAAAACTTTTCTATCACTTACGCGATTTATAAAATCATATATGTATAAATTTACCCTTACTTATTTTGGGTTAGTACATACTAAGTTATACCTTCAAGATAATTAAAAATCGCTCCTTTATTGAGTTGTTTTAAGTCAAATAATTTTGTGCAAAATGGTACACGTTATACATACTTCTAAATTTACCAAGAACTTCGTTCCATTTATGTTGTCACATCAAACTTTTAAAGGTTTTTCAAAACTCCCTTGGTTGATTTTATTGAAGGTTTTCGTATTAGACTACACCATGTATGGATCAAGCTTTGTCTCGCCCTCCGTTAGGGATAAAGCTTACTATTAAAATCTTTGTTAAAAACACTTGAGCCACTTTGGGTGGTAGTTTTATAAAATTTGTTAAGAAGTCTTTGCGCTCATGAAATGTTCCTTTTAAGGTTAGACATGGCAAAAACGCGGGCCGATAAATCAAGTTTTCTGGGAAACACTCAGTGGTCACCCTATCGTAGGAAAGGCACTAGGCGGATTTCTACTCTCAATGTTTCACGGCTTAATCGCAACACCCTCGTAAACGTCATCTCTATGAATCAGTAGGTTGAGGTACAAGGAATCATTTTTGAGATTCTTTTCACTTAGAGTAAACCGTTCTTTATGACCAAGGGTTCACATATCCTCTCATCCGCGCATCCCCATAAGTATAAGGATAAATTCGGATCAATCCACTCGAAGAGTTCACTCTGGTTCAAGGACCACACCTTTCGTGCGATTTTCTTTCGGAATTGTAGTGTACGACACTTTAGGAATCTATGAATCTCGTTATCCTCATGGAAGGGGACTGCTTAAAACATTTACGGTACTGATGTTGATACTCTACATATTTCTTCCTTCGTTGATTGCAACTTTATGTTGTTCTAGTTAATAATAACCATAACTTCAACATGTAACTGAATGGATAAAGTTATAATATGGAACTATGCTTTCATTCCATCCAAGGATAAGTTCACACGTAGTATGTTGTGGTCATCATGTTTTCTATTCTATCTGTCAGCTTTGTATTGCGACACAAGCGCTCAATGTTTTAGGTAAGTTTAGAAACATTCATGATGTATTTCATGCATCCGGCTTACTGAAGATGCCTGTAGGGCTAAAAATATCATATTTCTTTTTGTGGGTATATATATTCGGATGACATATTCTTGTTAGCAAGAAATGAAATCAACTTGTTGATCTCTTAGGAAAAGAGACTTAATTAATGGCATATACCTATTCTTACTTTTATACGCCGAAGTACCCTTCAAGGTAAATAACTCACTTCTGAGCCCACGAGTCTCACAGAACTTTAATACGCTACTTCTTAATTAAATACGGTACCACTCTTAGTCACTCCTCAAATTTCAGGACGAAATTTCCATTAACAGGTGGGTAATGTAACGACCCGACTTTTTCGACTTGCTTTTGTGCCTTGTGTTTTTGCGAAACTACGTATTTGTGCGTACTGTGCTATCTTATACTCTGAAATCTTAATACACGTGGTTTACTTTCATTTATATGTTAAAACGTGCCTTTGAGTACGTAGGATACTTAACTTGACCACCAGATGCCTTTATGACCGTTAGTGTCACTTGACGTTTCGAACAAACTGCGTACTGCGTACACGTTTAACTTTTGTCATAATCGGAATATTATGACTATGAAATATTAATTGTTATTTTATAATAACAATTACTTGTGTTTTTGGATGCTTAATTACGCTTAGTAATTTACTTATGCTTACTAGTTAGTCTTGTTGGACTTTCTACCTTGTTGGACTTAGCCCACCCTACACTAGTTAGTGGAAAATTTAATTAGCCCAATTATAAGTAACTAGTAACCCATTAATATGTAAGACAAATGCCAATTTATTAGAGGGAACATGCTAGCATTTTTGTCAAGTATTATCCTTAATGTTGCATGGGATCCTAACATAAGCACCAACTTTAGACAACCATTAACCAAAAAGCAAAAGTTTGTCACCCTTGTCCCCCATATGTTCCTACGGTTTTGATACCCCATGTATCACCTCATTCACCTATAAATACAAGCCTTATTCAATCCATTTTACATTTGCTCTCATTTGTATTTCACACACACTTACTCTCTTATTTCCTCTCTAGTCTTTCTCACTCTAAAACTTGTAAGTTTTTGATTTTCTTCTTCTTCTTCTTCCCTTCATCATTCACGAATCATCATCATCATTTAAAGGATCAAGCTTTTTAGCTTTGATCTTGATTACATCTTGTAGATTCAAACTTGGATTTGAATCCTTCAAGAACACGGAAGATTCAAGCTCTCTAGCTTTGAATCTTCACCTACTTTGTAGATCTATATATTTTAACTTTAATCTTGTTATTTTGTTATAAAGATTCAAACTTGTGTTTGTAATCTTCATGTAACTTAAAGATCCAAGCTTTATGCTTCAAGATCTTCAAGAACAACCAAGATTCAAGCTTTCTAGCTTTGAATCTTCATATCTTTTGTTGGATCTAAGTTTTCTAACTTATGATCTCATTACTTTGTTATAAAGATCAAAACTTGTGTTTATGGTCTTCATGTAACTTAAAGATCTGAGCTTTATGCTTCAAGGTCTTCAAGAACACCAAAGGTTCAAGCTTTCTAGCTTTGTAATCTTATAACTTGTGTGAAAAGGATCCAAACTCTCTAGCTTAGGGTTCCATCACCTTATTTGATTTAGATTATGTTCATACTTGTTTGATTGAAGTAAAGTTTGTAGCTTTAGTTGTAAATGGAGCTTGTAATTGTGTTAAGACTAAGGATATGATGTAACCTTGGTTCATCATCCATCTAAGACTCTTAAATGAGTTGTGTTCTTACTTGGTCTTAACATATTGTGTGTTGATGGTAGAATCTTGGTCAAGGTGATGCTAACCCATCAACGAGTTATACACTTGAAGCTACAAGCATCAAGGATGAGAACCGTGATGAGCATCAAGCACTAAGAACCCCATCGGAGCACCTTGCTTACTGTTTTCGAGATCTGATCAGACCACATGCGCTACTGGAAAGTTAATTTTCAGTTAGTTCGGTTCGATTAGATGATTTTCTGTTTAGACCTCGTCTTAATCCGAGTTACGGTTTAGGATTTATGGCCTTCCGAAAGTCACTACACCCTATTTACGTTGTGTTGAAATTTCTGACCTACTAGCACTTAAACCATCACCACGGTCAAACGAAGACGAGTTTGGTTCTAGAAATTGGTCAGCAACTAGAGGAGTCCCATACAGAGCCATGGCCACTGATTAAGTGTCTTTTCAATTTACGTAGAGGCCGTAGCAGCTGATCAAAGTCAGCCTATTGTTTCGACCTCTATACTTGTTAAACTTACTTAACTTTTACAATGATGAATGATGATGATGATGATGATGACACTTAAACTTATTTTATGCACTATTAGAACTTATGAGGATAACATACTGACCTAATAACCTTTGACTTAGGTTGACGACCTTTCGGACCGACTTACTACTTGCATACTTTCATTATCGACTTTACCGCTCTTATCACTGTGAGTTATAGCATCCCTTTTTTACTTTAATTATTTTGGGACTGAGAATACATGCGCTTTTTACGTTTTACATACTAGGCATGAGTACTTAAACTTTATATATGTGTAGGTTATACAACGACATAAACTTTCCCCTTAGCTCGGTAACGTTTAGTCATTGGTTTTTGAACCGGTGAACGCGAATCTTAGATATGGATCCATAGGGTTTGACATCCCCACTCGGGCTAGTCGCACTAGAATTTAACGGGTGTTTAATACTTCGTAAACTTACGCACTCGCCAAGTGTACTTTTAGGGGGTAATATTACGTTAAGTTAGTTACCGGGTGCCCACGGATAAGCATATACTTTATCATACTGATTTGAAATACTGATTTAAACTGCTTATTGAAGCACTGAAATCTCGTGGCCTACATTACATTACTGATTACATACAAACTATAGCTCACCAACATTCGTGTTGACTTTTTAAGCATGTATTTCTCAGGTGCTTAGACGTTGTTGCTTCCGCTATTAGATTTGCTGCCTTGGTGTTATAAACTTGCTGTTATAGACTTGCTATTACGGACCAGCTGTGCTAGATTTCCGCTGCATTACTTAGAGATGTCTCAATCATGGAACTTTTATTTTGCATTCGTAACTTACGTTATTTTCAAACAATGACTTTGTAACGACCTTTGTGTCACGTTATCTTTTGTAAAGCGCTATCTTTTTATGAATGCAAAACTGATTTTAAAACAGCATATAGTGTTTGACCTTGTAATGATCCTGTTGTTGATGAACCGTTCATGATGGTTTTGTACGGGGTGTCACAGATTAAGAAACGAAGAAGAAGATGAAGTCAGGAACTATTCGGGTTAAATTTAAGCTGATATAGAATTAAACCAGGAAAGCAAACATGGTCCGATGGTTAGGGAGTGTTGTGTGTGAGATGATGGTCGTGGGTTCGAGCCTGCATCTGGGCTGTTTTTTTTTTCAACTCTATGAGGTAGTTTTAAATTATAATTATTGTTATTATTATTATTTTTATTAATATTATTAATATTATTAATATAATTATTATTATCATTATTATTATTATTATTATTATTATTATTATTATTATTATTAGATTATTATTATCATTAGTATTATTATTATTATCATTATTATTATTATTATTATTATTATTATTATTATTATTATTAATATTATTATTATTATTAGATTACTTGTTATTATTAACAATATTCATATCATGATTTTTATTAATAATCTATATTATTATCATCATTATTATTAGTATTATCATTATTATTGGTACTAAAACTATTATTACTATTATTATTATACTTATTCTAATATTATTTATTATAAATATTATTTTGCAAACAAAAGAAATGTATATAAAAACATATTTAATACATACGTATACTAATATTACTTAATATCAGGATATAATATTATTTATATTGATATAACGTTAACTAAATTACATATCGAATAAGTATTATAGTATATTATAAGTATTAATAAAATTGTATATGAATATTAATCTTAATACAGAACTAAATATATATATAAATTGCTCGATTACGATTATATGTTTTAATATATATATATATATATATATATATATATATATATATATATATATATATATATATACAAATGGTATAGGTTCGTGAATCCGAGGCCAACCCTACACTTGTTCAATGTCGTTATATGTATTTTTACTACAAAATACAGTATTGTGAGTTCATTTGATCCCCTTTTACTCTTTAAATTTTTGGGACTGAGAATACATGCGCTGTTTTATAACTATTTTACTAAATGCTTTTGAGATACATATTTTTTTTGAACTGAGAATACATGAACTGCTTCTATAAACGTTTGACGAAATAGACACAAATTTTCAAAAATACATTCTATGATATAATTATTTGGATTCAGAGGTTCGATTTCTATAAAGATTGTATTATCGACCATCAGTGAGATGATTTTGTCATTGCACTACGCGTTAGCTACCGATATGGTTCGATTTTGTAGTTAGTAATGGATGAGATGATTTTGCATTGCACTACGTACTAGCTACCGTTTTAGCTACCCTCGGTGAGATGATTTCGCATTGCACTACGCGTTAGCTACCATTGTATTGTATTGTATTGTATTGTATTCGATTTTGTAGTTAGTAACGGTGAGATGATTTTGCATTGCACTACACACTAGCTACCGTTTTAACTACCCTCGGTGAGATGATTTTGCATTGCACTATGCACTAGCTACCGTTGTAAAATTTTATTGTATTAACTACCACGGTGAGATGATTTTGTCATTGCACTACGCATTAGCTACCATTGGTGAGTTGTTTGAAAGCTTTCGGTGTTCTTCATATGAATGATTTTTACAGCAGGGAGCAGACCTGCATAGATTGTTTTCTAAATATGAGTATCTTGTGGTCTATTAAATATTGAAAATGATTATTTATGATAAACTAATGAACTCACCAACCTTTTGGTTGACACTTTAAAGCATGTTTATGCTCAGGTATTAAAGAAATCTTCCGTTGTGCATTAGCTCATTTTTAAAGATATTATTTGGAGTCATTCATGGCGTATTTTGAAAGACGTTGCATTCGAGTCATCGAGTTCATCAAGATTATCATTAAGTCAATTATAGTTGGATGTATTATGAAATGGTATGCATGCCGTCAACTTTCGATGTAAAGAAAGTTTGTCTTTTAAAAACGAATGCAATGTTTGTAAAATGTATCATATAGAGGTCAAATACCTCGCGATGTAATCAACTATTGTGAATCATTTATATTGTATATGAACGGGTCCTTTCATGCGGGCCCAACACAGCGCATTAGTGGTCCGTAGTAAGATTAGCGGTACAAGATATCATTCTCGATGATATACATAGGTGACCTTATGCGCACTAATCTTGCCTCATTTTTATCTTCTGGCAGCGTGTTATTGCGCATATTTTCAATAATTGAATTCATCCAATTTGGTTGCACTTCTTCAATGGCCGCAACAATTAATCCGCCATCAATTGCTTTGTTGGGAAATACTTCCACCCACGCTTGCTTTTGAAAATGCGAAAAGGTTAAGGCTGCAAGTTTACTATAACAACCCTCATTTTTCCACTCTGCAAAATGACTATAATGCCCCTAGGGTTTCATTGTTGATTCGTACTTTATATTAGGGTTGTTATCCGAACGTATTAAATGAAGTAATTAATACTCGTCATTAATGAACTAAACCCTAAACCTAATCATTTAGTGTAAACCCTAATTATTTAATGTAACCCTAACCCTAATAATAATAATAATATTATTATTATTACTACTACTATTATTATTATTATTATTATTATTATTATTATTATTATTATTATTATTATTATTATTATTATTATTATTATTATTATTATTATTATTATTATTATTATTATTATTATTAAATGTATATATTACGTATTAAAAAGTATATACTCTATATTAGTGTAAATAAATATAAATAAAATATGAGTATGAGTATATATATAAAATGATTAAGTAATGGGTAACAAATGTAAATTTGTAAAATAAAAATATATGTGTGTATATATATATATATATATATATATATATATATATATATATATATATATATATATATATATATATATATATGCCGAAAAATATGAATAAATATATAATAGATTATATTAATTAAATAAAATAAAATAAAATGCAAACAATTCTAGAATGTTCATTTAAGAAAAATAAATAAATAAATAAAAAAGAAAAAGCCCTAAAAGTCAGCCAAACTAAAAAAGGAAAAAAAAAGGATTTAATTAGTTAATTTGAATTGTATTTCTTGTTCTCTAAGTATTATTCAACTATACCGTAGAAAAATTTGTAAGATTTATCTTTTCTTTTCTTTCTTTTTCTTTTTCGTATTTTTCTTGTCTTTTTGTTCGGCCGAAAACAACAACAACAATAATTTTTTTTAAATTGTTAAAAGCTTAATTAAATCCAACTTTCTACATGATAATTATTAGCATGATGAATGAGTTTTATAAAAATTGAATTTTTAGAAAAATAATTCGTTTTTGTATTTTTAAAATTTTTGTTTATATTTTTGTGCCGAACCATTTAAAAATACATAATAATTATGTATTGAGTTTATTAAATTATATATTATACATGTTAATTATTAATAAGTAATATGAGATCTAGAAAAAATAATTTTTCAGATATTTAATACGTTTTTATATTTTATTTAATTAAAATAGTTTATTAATATATATATATATATATATATATATATATATATATATATATATATATATATATATATATATATATATATATATATATATATATATATATATATATATATATACGGTGTACATATATATTTATAAAAAAATAGGAAAAAGGCTATTTAAGCTATATAAATATTTTTCCAGTAAAGTATGATATTTAAGTTAATTATTTAGGTTAGAAAATAATTTATATAAATTAAACTCAAATTATATGTTATTTAATTATAGAAATAAGGGGAAATTTGTAATAAAAATATTTACAGTAAATAAAAATAAATAAATAATTTTTTTGAGTTCCTAAACTTTGTTTAGGACTGATAAAATTATTAAAATTAATTTATGGGTCGGATTAATAATTATTACATAATTAAAAACTATTATTATGTAAATAGGAGGTAAATAAGGAAATAATTGTAAAAATAAAGAAATATTTTTATACAGGTTATTTATGTAGAATTAAACTTGTTTTGTGTTTAATTGAGAATGGAAACAAAAAATTAAATACAAAATTGTAATAAAATTACTTTCATAAATTTTTATACTAATTTTTATAATTAACTAAGATTATAAAAATTATGTATATGATTATTATGTATTTAATTAATTATTTAGGTATTTATGGTTAATATTGGGCTAATAAAGTACTATATTAATAAGTATCTTGTGAATTAAGTAACAAATAATATAACACATTTATGTTATATATATTGTATGAGATAATGATTAGTATATTATAAATATTAATTAATCCATGCAATAAGTTAGTAATATTAGCTTAGATAATAATACATATATAATTATTAAACTATTAATAGTTATATAATACAAATAGTAACTATATATATATATATATATATATATATATATATATATATATATATATATATATATACATATATATACATATATATATATATACATATATATATATATATATATATACATATATATATATATATATATAATTAACTTAGCTATATAATAAAAGTCTATACACCTATAATATGTCAAGATAACGTGCACTATATATGAACCTCACCGCTACATATGGCCTATGGTGGTCCTTGTTGCCTTATGGGAACCGCTTGTGTATTTCGAGTGCCATGACATAGATTCTGGTCAAGAATCCTGGGCGCCCGGTAACAACTGATCATTCAAGTGAATTGTACGATAGCAACGAGATTTGGGTAAAGGTGTACAAAGTCTTGTTATAAATTATAACCCGAACTTTCTATAATTAGAAAGTTACAGTAAGTGAAAACTTTCCATAAATAGTAACTTTCCAAAAATGGAAATTATTTTAGAAAAATTATTATACTTAAGTCTTTTAGGGAATATCTGATCGTACATTCTATCTCTAGGTTGATATCTCGATCACTTTCTTCCGTTCAATTCATTTCTCTTGTGGAATAACTCTTCTTTGCTACTAAGGTGAACTTATAGCCCCGCTTTTTACATATTTTAATATATTTTATAAATCTTGGGGTGAGACACATGCTTACTTTCAACTATTTTACAATTTAGACACAAGTGCCTAAACTTTTTTATATGCAACTTCGTGAGACTTTTGTTAACTTGTATTCTTACATGCAAATCCCCGCCATAATATCGTTAATTGTTGGAATTAAAATGTTACAAGTTTAATTATTGTGAGTAGGCCTATTGAGAGCGATGTCTCTACCCACTGACCGATCGTCAAGGGGGTACATAATAATGATTACCGACACCCGTACAGCGTCAGGGGTTAATGTTTAGCTCAATATTATAACTCATGGTATATTGAATATTTTGATGTTTTGAAATAAATCTTGTGGTCTAAACTTATTAATTATTAAACCTATGATGTTCACTCAACCATTGTGCTGACATTTTAAGCATGTTTGTCTCAGGTGATGAATAGCTTATGTGCTGCCCTATGTTGCTTGCTTGCTGTTGCATTGGAGTCCACATTATTTACATTTTATCATTTGTTAAACATTAAGTACATTTGGGTTTACCATGTAAAACAATTCGTTTTCCGCTGCAATTAAACTACTGATTTTATTAAATGTATCATTTAGAGTCGTTCTCGTTTATAAAACTGTGTGATGATATTAGAAAAGTCATATTTACCCACGGCCCTATTTGGGGGGTATGCCATTTACTTAATGCATCTGCCTTTTTGTTTTGGATTCTTGAAACTTGCGCGAGCTCAAAGTATTCGAACTGTTATACAGTTTCCTTTAGCAATTTCAAATACTTTTGCATGGAAAGCTCATGCACATCAAAGGAGCCATTAAATTGATTTGAAACCAACTGCGAATCAACATATGCGCGTAACTTATTGATGTTCAATTTATGTGCAATGTTTAATCCAGCAAGCAGTGCCTCATATTCAGCTTCATTATTTGTAACATCAAAATTAAAACGCAATGTGTAACATCCCGCCTTTTTCCGTTTACTTTCCGTCTATCTATTTTAAAGTCCGTTATATAATTATAACATCTTCCGTTAATACGCGTTTTTAAAATATTTCGTTTAGGTAATTCACGCACCCATTTTTAAACTTGAGGGACTAAACTTGCCAAGAGGGCAAAGAGATGACTAGGTCAACTAGTCAACCTTCACCCTCCTCCATTCATTTCATCCTCCCCATTTCATTACTTCCACTTTTATTCTCTCAAACCCTCAAACACAAATTCATCATCTATTCAAGATCTAGCAAGCATCAACTAAAACAAATTACATATTCGGAATCCTTGCATCTTACTCTTCGAATCCATACTAACTTTATTTCATTTGGGTAACTTTCTAAAAATGCTAGATTCTTTGTTCTTGATGTTTTTAACTTAAAAGTGTGTTAATTAGTGTCTATGGCTCAAGTCTAACATGATTATGTGATTTATTTGCTTGTTCTTACTATTTTGATAATGGGTGTGTTTGATCTTGAGATTTGGTTGTTAAATATTGTTAGATGTTAAAAGTGCATGTATTAAATGTGTTACTAGCATCACTAGCTTCAATTTAATGTGTAGGTTGATTAAGAAAACTTCACTAACATGATTAATGATTTTATGATTTTGGTTAGGGTTTGATAGGCTTAATTATGCACTTTTGATGCATTGAATGCTATGAAATGTTGTTGGTAAGTGTTTAGTTGAATTGTATGCGTGATTACCTACGAAATGGCGTATTATATGTGTGCATTAAATTCCCGAATCATCAATATGCATTTATGAACTTGAAGCATTTATGATGAGCATTAAATGAGAATTCGATTGGATTTCGATCTTTTTTATGATGAATTTGATGGATGAAATGTGTTTAGTTGTATTCCTCGTTAAATTACCTTTCCAACGATGTATGGTATGCGTTTTAGGTGTTTACGGTTCATTAGATATGATAAATTGAAGTTTGGATGAGACTTGAACAAATTGAAACAGCCCAGGTACCAGCTCACGCATAGTGTCGCGGCGCGGCCCTCCTGTGTCGCGGCGCGGCAATGGCCGTGTTCAGGGACTGATCAACTTTACCATTTTATGAAAAATTCTAACTATGCTACGCACCTCCGATTAACATGTAACTTGTTCTAACATGCTTATATATGAATAATTAACTCAGAAAAATAGTTCGGGACCCGACCCGAACGTGTTGACTTTTTGTTGACTTTGACCTGACCAAAGTTGACTTTTATTCAAACATAACCGATACTTGTTTAAACCATTCTAGTCTTCTTGTATACTTGATTCTTGCATGAAACTTGACAACTTGATTCACATGCTATATAATTGAGTCATAATGAGCCATAGGACTAATTGAACACTTTGACCAACTTCATGCGTTACCGATATTGATACAACCGATTTTATTAAGGTCAAGACTAGCAATTGTTCTTTGCACGCATTTACTTTGTGAAGTACTTATATACTCGTGTACTCAAGGTGAGATCATAGTCCCACCTTTTCGATAACTTTTATACTTTTAAATCGTGGGCTGAGAAACATATACATTGTATACATTTTATACTTTCATACTTTTATACTTTGAACACAAATACGAAAGCAAAGATACATACGAGTTAGAACAAAAATCCTCAAGTCCAATTATCATTAGTTATACTTGTAGGGTGTAAGCGAGAACTTATGTTGTGTGGCCATACGGGTTTGACGAACCCTCGTTCGGATGAATGAAATGTATTTTCAGGATATATTGTAGGTTCTAACACTATTATGCAGAGGTAAGATTCAGCTAATCTTTGGTAATTGGGTGCTCGTGATATAAACAACATCTTTTGAGATGTATACGCTTGATAATCGATTTATACTAAATCTTGTGGTTCAAAATATATTTTATACATACACCTATGATTTCACCAACGTTTTCGTTGACAGATTTTCTATGTTTTTCTCAGGTCCTTGAATGCTAAGTGATACATGCTTCCGCACTATACTTTTTGATACTTGCTTGGATGTCGAGTATACATACATACGTGGAGCGTCTTTTGACTTACTTTAAATTGTGTCGCATATGTTTCAATTGTGCTTTAAACGTTGTAATGTAACTAGTTGTTGAACTACTTTGTAACTCTTGAAACATCCTTACTTTTGAAATGAATGCGACATATTTTGGTCAAACGTTGTTTTAAAGACTTATGACCACGTAACGGGACCTAAGTAGACGGCGCCGTCAATGAGGATTTGGTCGGGTTGCTACACATGGTATCAGAGCATTGGTTGTAGGGATTTAGAGTTCATTGGTGTCAACCCCGAGTCATAGGGTACATTAGTGAGTCTAGACTACAACCGGCATATAGACTTGAAGTAGGAATTACTTGACTACTTGTGCATTCATACTCGAACTCTTCTATTCATATCTAACTCTTATTCCATCTTAATCTCACGTTGTTTAATTTAATTGACACGCCACCTTGACTATATGAAATAATGTCTAATGCACATATGAATTAGGGTAATATAATTGCCGGGATTATATTACGGTGACTCATATGGACGTTCCGACATTATGACATAAAGAATTTAAGGCGGGTCAAGGAAAATTTCTCTCTATCTTTATTCCATGTCATGATTAGTATTATTTAGAATACTAATCAATGATATTCTTGTGTCTTGAAGGAACAATGCCTCCTCGCCGAGTTCCACGCAATGAAACTCCCGAACAAGCTCTTCAACGAATGATAGCCATCACCGTAGATGCGGCCATGGCCGGTCACTCTTCCAACAACAATAACAACAACCATAACAACAACAATGGAGCCGATAATTCTAACAAGGGATGCTCCTACAAAGCTTTCATGGGGTGCAAACCTCACACTTTCGATGGGACCGGAGGACCGGTTGCTCTTACTCGATGGTTTGAGCAAACGGAAGCCGTTTTTAGCATAAGCGGTTGCCGGGACCAAGACAAGGTCAAATATTCCACCCACTCTTTCGCCGGTATCGCTCTCACATGTTAGAATACGTATGTACAATTGGTGGGTACCGATGAAGCCCACGCTCTCTCTTGGTCTGATTTAAAATAAAAAAGATGATCACCGAATATTTCCGCGCGAAGAGACTTGAAGGCTTGAAAGCGAGCTAAGAATTTTCAAAGCGGACAGAAACGACCTCAACGCTTATAATCAACGGTTTGCCGAGCTAGCTCTAATGTGTCCAAACCTTGTAAATCCCGAGCCTCTACGAGTTGAACTTTACATGGATGGCCTTCCTAAGAGCATCAAACACGGGGTAATGTCATCCAAACCCGCCAACCTACAAGAAGCTTTAAAGATGGCCTACCAATTGATTGAAACGGTGGATGAAATCGTAGTACCGGCACCTAAGGTCGAGGATAAATCGGGTGGCAACAAGAGAAAATAGGAAGCCACTCCATCAAGCAACTACAACAACAACAACTTCACCAAAAAGCCTTTCACTCCCGACGGCAAGAAAGGTTATGCCAAAATTTTGCCGTATTGCAACAAGTGACACAAACATCATTTGGGTGAATGTGGAAAGCCGTTTTGCATCAAGTGTCAAAGAAGTGGCCATTTGGCCCACGATTGTAGAAATACCGCCCCCATTGCTCAAAAGGGGCCCAATGCACCAAAACCGGGTGTTTGTTATGAATGTGGCTAACCGGGTCATTATAGGAATGCATGCCCAAAGATGAAAGCTAACCCCAATACACGCGGCCAAGCTTTCAACATCAACACTGAGGATGCCCGAGATGACAATGAACTAGTCACAGGTACGTTCCTTCTCAACAATTCTTATGTCTCTTGTTTATTCGATTCGGGTGCCGATAAGAGCTTTGTATCCAAGACCTTGACTCATTATTTTCGCACTCCACCACTCCCACTAGATACTATTTATACCATTGAAGTGGCTAACGGGAAACTATTGAGTGCCGACAAATTTTATCAGGGGTGTACGTTAAACTTAATGGGTAAAGATTTAGAAATTGATTTGATACCTATAGAACTAGGGAGCTTCGATGTAATAATTGGTATGGATTGGTTAGCTAAAATGAAATCTCACATCCTTTGTGATCTTAAAGCTATTCAAATTCCTATCGAGAATGGTGAACCCTTGTTTGTCTATGGCGATAAGAGTTGCACCGGACTCAACCTCGTCTCGTGCCTTAAAGTTGAAAAATATCTTTGTAAAGGTTGTTTCACGATCCTAGCCCACGTTAAGAAAGTTGAGACCAATGTGAAGCATATCGATGATGTGCCAATTGTTAGTGACTTTTCCGATGTATTTCCCGACGAACTGCCGGGTATTCCACCTCATCGACCGGTTGAATTTCAAATCGATCTTATTCCGGGAGCCGCACCCGTAGCATGTGCACCGTATAGACTTGCTCCATTCCGAAATGCAAGAATTGCAAAGTCAAATTCAAGAACTACTTGATCGTGGTTTTATCCAACCTAGCCATTTACCATGGGGCACTCCGATTTTGTTCGTTAAGAAGAAAGATGGATCCCTACGAATGTGCATTGATTATCATGAACTAAACAAATTGACAGTTAAGAACTGATATCTTCTTCCACGCATTGACGACCTGTTTGATCAACTACAAGGATCTCGTGTATATTCAAAAATTGATCTCCGCTCGGGTTATCATCAATTAAGGGTTAAGGGGGAAGATGTCTCCAAAACCGTTTTCCGGACTCGCTATGGTAGTTACGAATTCCTTGTCATGCCATTTGACCTAACTAATGCACCGGCGGTGTTCATGGACCTTATGAACCGCGTGTGTAAACCGTATCTCGACAAATTCGTTATTGTATTCATCGATGAAATCTTGGTCTATTCTAAAAGCGAAGAGGAACATGAACAACATCTCTGACTTGTGCTCGAACTCCTCAGACAAGAACGACTCTATGCCAAATTCTCCAAGTGTGAATATTGGTTAAAGGAGGTTAAATTTCTCAATCATATCGTAAGCAACCAAGTTATTAAGGTCGATCCCGCTAAAATCAAAGCCATTAGCAAATGGAAAACTCCTACTACTCCAACTCACATTCGTCAATTCTTAGGCCTCGCCGGGTACTATCGTAGATTCATCGAAAATTTCTCTTTGGTTGCTCGTCCTCTATCCGCGTTAACGCATAAAGGAAGGAAATTCATTTGGTCAACCGAACAAGAGTCCGCGTTTCAAATCTTGAAGAAAAAGTTAACCACCACTCCTATCTTATCTCTCCCCGAGGGCAATGATGATTTCGTTGTATATTGCGATGCTTCGAAACATGGTTTTGGATGTGTTTTGATGCAACGAAAGAAGGTTATTGCTTATGCTTCCTGACAATTGAAAATTCATGAACGGAACTACACGACACATGATCTCGAACTCAGAACCGTTGTCTTTGCACTCAAAATGTGGAGACATTATCTTTATGGGACCAAAAATACTATTTTCACCGATCACAAAAGCCTCCAACACATATTCGACCAAAAGCAACTAAATATGAGACAATGATGGTGGATTGAAACCTTAAACGATTACAATTGTGAGCTTCGTTACCATCTCAGAAAGGCAAATGTAGTAGCCGATGCCTTAAGTCAAAAAGAAAGAATGGTGCCTCTTCGTGTCCGAGCTTTAAACATCACCACCCACACTAATCTCAATAACCAAATTCGTATGGCCCAAGATGAGACTCTCAAGGATGAAAACATCTCTCTCGAACGCTTGAACATCCTCGCCTCTCGATTCGAAGTTAAGGAGACCGGACTCTGATATTTCGGTGAAAGAATTTGGGTACCTAGTTATGGGGACTTACAAAGCCTTATTTTAGACGAAGCCCATAAGTCAAGATATTCGATTCACCCCAGTGCCATTAAGATGTACCACTACCTCAAAGAACAATATTGGGGGCCGAACATTAAAAGGGACGTCGCTACTTATGTTGGAAAGTGCCTAACTTGCTCCAAAGTCAAAGCCGAATATCAAAGACCATTCGGATTACTTCAACAACCCGAAATCCCATAATGGAAGTGGGAAAGAATAACAATGGATTTTATCACAAAACTAGCCAAGACAATAGGTGGTTATGATACCATTTGGGTTATTGTTGACCGTCTCACCAAATCTGCCCACTTCCTATCCATGAAGGAAACCGACAAAATTGAAAAAGTTTGCAACTTTACATTAAAGAGATCGTAGCCCGTCCCGTTATACCATTATTGATTATTTTCGACCGACTTGGCCGTTTTGTTTCTAGATTTTGGTGTACTTTACAAGAAGCGTTGGGAACACGATTAGACATGAGCACCGCATATCATCCACAAACCAATGGACAGAGCAAACGCATAATTCAAACTTTGGAAGATATGTTACGAGTTTGCGTTATCGATTTTGGAAAAGCTTGGGACAAGCACTTGCCTCTCGTCGAATTCTCTTACAACAATAGTTATCACGCGAGTATTAACGCCGCACCATTCGAAGCGTTATATGGCCGCAAATGTCGTTCTCCCCTTTGTTGGGCCGAAGTAGGCGACAAGAAAATCACCGGACCTGAACTCATTCATGAAACAATCGAGAAGATCATTCAAATCCGAGATAGGCTCAGGAAGGCTCGTAGTCAGGAAAAGAGCTATACTGACATTAGACGCAATGACCTCGAATTCCAAGTCGGTGACCGCGTAATGTTAAAAGTCGCACCTTGGAAAGGTGTAATCTATTTCGGGAAACGCATGAAGCTAAATACGCGGTATATTGGTCCTTTCGAAATCTTGGAGCGTGTTGGGACCGTTACTTACCGTTTAGATCTTCCACCTCAACTGAGCTCCGTTCATCCTACTTTCCATGTATCAAATTTGAAGAAGTGTCTTGCCGAACCCGAACTAGTTATCCCTCTCGAGGAGATTACTATTGATGACAAACTTCATTTTATGGAAGAACCGGTTGAAATTGTGGATCACTCCGTCAAGACGCTAAAACAAAGCCGAATTCTGATTGTCAAAGTCCGTTGGAACGCCAAAAGAGGACCCGAGTTTACTTGAGAAAGACAAGATCAAATGAAAAAGAAGTACCCTCATTTATTCCTGGATTCAAAAACACAAGATCTCGAGGAATAAACAACGACTACTACGCCTACTTAAATTTCGGGACGAAATTTCTTTTAAGGAGTAGGTAATGTAACATCCCGCCTTTTTCCGTTTAGTTTCCGTCTATCTATTTTAAAGTCTGTTATATAATTATAACAGCTTTCGCTAATACGCGTTTTTAAAATATTTCGTTTAGGTAATTCACGCACCTGTTTTTAAACTTAAGGGACTAAACTTGCCAAGAGGGTAAAGAGATGACTAGGTCAACTAGTCAACCTTCACCCTCCTCCATTCATTTCATCCTCCCCATTTCATTACTTCCACTTTTATTCTCTCAAACCCTCAAACACAAATTCATCATCTATTCAAGATCTAGCAAGCATCAACTAAAAAAAATTACATATTCGGAATCCTTGCATCTTCCTCTTCGAATCCATACCAACTTTATTGCATTTGGGTAACTTTCTAAAAATGCTAGATTCTTTGTTCTTGATGTTTTTAACTTAAAAGTGTGTTAATTAGTGTCTATGGCTCAAGTCTAACATGATTATGTGATTTATTTGCTTGTTCTTACTATTTTGATATAACTAGCTTAAACTTGAAATGGGTGTGTTTGATCTTGAGATTTGGTTGCTTAAATATTGTTAGATGTTAAAAGTGCATGTATTAAATGTGTTACTAGCATCACTAGCTTCAATTTGATGTGTAGGTTGATTAAGAAAACTTCACTAACATGATTAATGATTTTGTGATTTTGGTTAGGGCTTGATAGGCTTAATTATGAACTTTTGATGCATTAAATGCTATGAAATGTTGTTGGTAAGTGTTTAGTTGAATTGTATGCGTGATTACCTACGAAACGACGTATTATATGTGTGCATTAAATTCCTGAATCATCAATATGCATTTATGAACTTGAAGCACTTATGATGAGCATTAAATGAGCATTCGATTGGATTTCGATTTTTTTTATGTTGAATTTGATGGATGAAATATGTTTAGTTGTATTCCTCGTTAAATTACCTTTCCAACGATGTATGGTATACTTTTTAGGTGTTTACAGTTCATTAGATATGATAAATTGAAGTTTGGATGAGACTTGAACAAATTGAAGCAGCCCAGGTACCAGCTCACGCATAGTGTCGCGGCGCGGCCCTCCTGTGTCGCGGTGCGGCAATGGCCGAGTTCAGGGACTGATCAACTTTACCAATTTAAGAAAAATTCTAACTATGCTACACACCTCCGATTAACATGTAACTTGTTCTAACATGCTTATATATGAATAATTAACTCAGAAAAATAGTTCGGGACCCGACCCGAACGTGTTGACTTTTTGTTGACTTTGACTTGACCAAAGTTGACTTTTATTCAAACATAACCGATACTTGTTTAAACCATTCTAGTCTTCTTGTATACTTGATTCTTGCATGAAACTTGACAACTTGATTCACATGCTATATAATCGAGTCGTAATGAGACATAGGACTAATTGAACACTTTGACCAACTTCATGCGTTACCGATATTGATACAACCTATTTTTAGGTTAAGACTAGCAATTGTTCTTTGCATGCATTTACTTTGTGAAGTACTTATATACTCGTGCACTCAAGGTGAGATCATAGTCCCACCTTTTTGATAACTTTTATACTTTTAAATCGTGGGCTGAGAAACATATACATTGTATACATTTTATACTTTCATACTTTGAACACAAATACGAAAGCAAAGATACATACGAGTTAGAACAAAAATCCTCAAGTTCAATTATCATTAGTTACACTTGTAGGGTGTAAGCGAGAACTTATGTTGTGTGGCCATACGGGTTTGACGAACCCTCATTCGGATGAATGAAACGTATTTTCGGGATATAGTGTAGGTTCTAACACTATTATTCAGAGGTAAGATTCAGTTAAGCTTTGGTAATTAGGTGCTCGTGATACAAACAACATCTTTTGAGATGTATGCGCTTGATAATCGATTTATACTAAATCTTGTGGTTCAAAACATACTTTATACATACACATATGATTTCACCAACGTTTTCGTTGACAGATTTTCTATGTTTTTCTCAGGTCCTTGAATGCTAAGTGATACATGCTTCCGCACTATACTTTTTTGATACTTGCTTGGATGTCGAGTATACATGCATACGTGGAGCGTCTTTTGACTTACTTTAAATTGTATCACATATGTTTCAATTGTGCTTTAAATGTTGTAATGTAACTATTTGTTGAACTACTTTATAACTCTTGAAACATCCTTACTTTTGAAATGAATGCGACATATTTTGGTCAAACGTTGTTTTAAAGACTTATGACCACGTAATGGGACCTAAGTAGTCGGCGCCGTCAATGACAATTTTGTCGGGTCGCTACACAATGCATATGTATGCTCCTCGCCACTTGGGCTTGTTAAAACTAATCACGCACATGCGCCTTCTGTGCATGATGCACCATCTGTAAATAAATCCCATGTTTCGCCTTGCGCAGGCTTCAGCTCTGTTCTTTTATGGAGTACTTCCATTTCACCTGTCATTTCTGCAAGATAATCCGCCAAAACTTGTCCTTTCACAGAAGTTCGCGGAAGATAAGTTATTCCATAGGATCCCAATTCGATTGCCCATTTGGCAAGCCTTCCAGATAATTCAGGTTTATTTAGAACTTGTTTAACTGGCAAATCAGTTAAGACATGAATAGGATGCCCTTGCAAATACCTCCACAGTCTTCTTGAAGTTGAAGCAATGCGTATACAAATTTTTCTATTGCCGCATAATTAATTTCACTGCCCGTGAGTGCCTTACTTAAAAATAAATTGGCTTCTGCATTTTTTCGTATTCCGCAACCAACACTGACCCAAAAGCTTTGTTCGCAATTGAGACATAAAGATATAGAATTTCATCTTTTATTGGCGCAGTTAACGTAGGTAGCGTTGCCAATAAGTGTTTCATTTCTTGAAATGAGATGTCTGCTTCTGCAGTCCATACAAAATTCTTCTGATTCAAACATCCTTTTAGCGTTTTAAAGAAAGGTAATTGTCTCTCCGCAGCCTTTGATAAGAATCTGGTCAAGGCCGTCAACTTTCCTGTTAAGCTTTGCACTTCTTTACTATTTTTGGCGCGGTCATGTTTTCAATTACGGCTATCTTTTTGGGATTAGCTTTACTGCCTTGCTCAGTAATCTAGTATCCCAAAAATTTTCCTTCTTTCTCACCAAAACTACACTTTGATGGATTTAACTTCATGTTAATTGTTCGCAAATTTTGGAATGTTTCTGCAATATCTTGTAACATTTGATCTTGTGCTTTGCTCTTGATTACCAAATAATCCACATACGCCTCAAGATTGCCCCCAATTTGAATTTCAAATTCGCTATCTATCAAGCGTTGATATGTAGCGCTAGCATTCTTAAGTCCGAATGGCATCTTGATATAGCAATATATGCCTTTGCCCGTATGAAACGCAGTTTTATCTTCATCTTCTTCCGCCATTGGAATTTGATGGTACCCTTTATAAGCGTCCAGAAAGCACTTAAAAGGATATTCATTTAGCGACTCAAATTTCCAATGTATTTCTGGCAGTGGATAGTTGTCTTTAGAAAAAGCTTTATTGATATCTTTAAAATCAATGCACACCCGTCACGATCCATCGGGTTTTTTAACGAGCACTGGGTTTGCAACCCATAGTTGATATTTTACTTCACGCAAAATGCCTGCTTTAACAAGTTTAGTTACTTCTCCGCATAACCATTGCATGCGGTATGGAGCCATGCCTCTGTGTTTTTGAATTATTGGTTTTAACGCAGGATTTGCATTAAGTCTATGTTCCGCAATCTTTCGCGGAACACCGGTCATGTCTTGCTCACACCACGCAAAAACATCCATATTTGTTGTAAGCAGTTGTACTAATTGCTTTTTAACTTCCGCATCCAAGTTGCTGCCAATTTTTATTGTTTGTTCAGGATAAGCGCGGTTTATGACAACCAAGTTATCTTCTGCACTGGTACTTTCAGTTACTGCACCTTGCATATTTACATTTGCACAAATTGGTTGTATTGTTGCAGAGTTCATTGTTGCAACACCTTTGCATGTTGCGAACTTTATCATTCCATGAATAGTTGAAGGAATTATTATAAAATGTTGATAACGCATAGCGTCCCAACAACATGTTATATCGCGAAGCAGACCGCATAACGTATAGATCTAGCCATGCTTGGCGCATTAACTTTGGGTCTGTTTCATCAACAAGCTCAATTTTTAGCGGTAATTGTCCAACCAGCCATGCGGATTCTCATGCGAAGCCAGATAGCGAAACTGCTGTAGGTATTAGCTCCGCTTTGATACTTTCTAGTAGCTTGTGAAAGCATTATTCATATATGATGTCTAAACTAATTCTCAAAAACCTAAAACCTCATACCCTAAACCCTAAACCCTAAACTCTAAACCGTTCGTGTTACAACTCAATCTAAATCCTAAATCTAAACCCTAAATCTAAACCCTAAACCCTAAATTTCTAAACCCTAATATATAAACCCTATAAACCCTAATATCTAAAGCCTCCACATACGCTCGAAAAACACGATAATTGTTATATATTACTTATTCGAGCGTTTTCCTGCCAAAATAAAAACATTTATCACAAAGTGTCTTTATTAAATGTTCATATTTTTATCCAATCTATAATGTTCGTGAATAAAGTTTTGCTTTCCCTCGCTTCCCCCCGATTGGTTACTTCCCTCTTGATCCTACCAATATATATATGTATATATATGTATATATATATATATATATATATGTATATATATGTATATATATTGTCAACGGCTCCTGAGCGAACTGTGACGACCCAGAAATTTTCGACCAAAATTAAACGACCCGGAAATTTTCGACTAAAATTAAACTTAATCTTTATATAATTCCGACACGATAAGAAAAGTCTGTAATGTTGAGTCTCGAAAATTTTGGAACTATGTTCACATATTCAATTACCCTTTTGACTATGCTCGACGATTCACGAGCGAATATATAAATGGATATGAATGTATATATGTATATATATTATAACTTGAAAACGTTAACAAAGTATTAAATATATAAATAACTTGCAACGTGCATATAAAAAGTGTTTATTTATATTGTGTGTGTATATATATATATATATATATATATATATATATATATATTAAGGTTCGAAATTATTTTTGTAAACGATAGTAACACCCGTTTATTGTTCCGTTTGATAAATAAATATTATATACAAATTTATTTTTTTCTAAACGAAAATATATATTTTACAATGTGATAATATATAGAATTGAATTAGATATGAAACGTTTAGATATTATTAAATATATTTTAATAAACAACGAGGAGTTGATTTATAGAAGCAAATGACCAAATTACTCAAATGTATAAGTTATACTTCGAGTAATATAGTCTATCAATGATTAAGTCTAATTATTGATAATGGTACACGTCGCGTAATGTAAAATGCTAGTTTTTTAAGAATACGAAACGTCGTTCGAAAAACCGAAACCGGGACATAAGTCGAACGTAAACGTACAAGGCATCGGAATCAAAATTACAAGTTAACTAGGCACGAGAATATAATATAATATATAATTAATTAATATTAATTATATATATTATATATATTATATATATATTATAAAAAATATGTCGACAAACAAGAAAACAAAACATTGTGAGCTGGAGACAGGTGGCCATGCGATCGCATGGGTTCAGAATCCAGGCAACAATATAAAGCTCGATTGTTCTGGCCCAGTTACACACTCTCATTCTCTCTCGATCTCTTTCTCTATATTTATATTTATTATTAATATTATTATTAATCCTAATATTATTAGTAATATTAGTAGTGTAATTATTATTATTATATATACATAAAATACTACGACGGAGTGCTGTTTGAGTAATTTAAAAATGAGTTTTACAAGCGGGATAGAGCTAAGGAAATTATGGGGTATAGCTAAGGAGGTGATGGGTATTATTCGGGGGTATGCTCGTGAGTCAAACCTAGTGTTTATCATCTCCGTTGTGTCTACCTATTTTCCTGTAATATTGAATCACAATATTGATACGTAAGCATTTATATCTTATCTTTTATATATTAATAGTGTATCCATGTCTAGTGCTCGAGTATATATGTTTATGCACGCTTGTATGCTTTAATTTTGTCATTAGATAGTTTATGATGAATCACGAATTTGATACATATGTTATTGATATAAGGTATATGATATACATGTCGTTGGAAAGCTAACGAAAAATTATTAACTTTTCATTTAAAAATCGTGTGTTTTCGAAGAACGGATTAAAAGTTATGGTCAACTGAATTATGATTAACATTAATTAAAATTGCTTTTGAATCTGCAATTGATATTTAAACAACTTGTTTATAAGATTGATAAATTGGATTTTCAAATATTACTAATCGAGTAAATGAATTTCTATATAAGGCACGTCTCGTCTTGTTGAACAATTGTTAAAGTTGACTGTCTTATCATGTTTTAAAGCTTTATAAACACTATAATCTGATTTTACAAGTATTGGAAAACTATGTAAAATAGTAAAATATGTTCGATTGCCATGATAATTCAAATATAACATAGCTCCTAAAATAAATAATATTTTGAGTTTGATAAACTATAAATTCGTTCAATTATCAAGACTTATACTATAAACATGTATAGATTTAAAGAGCGTATTGGGTCAGGTTGACTTTTGAGATGACTTTTGTTAACTATTGTATGACGGTCTCGAGCATTAGGATTGTGATACACTATGACCTGACCTAGCTTGTTAGATATGTATTGACCAACATATGTTCTCTAGGTTGAGATCTACGGTGTGACAACCCGGAAATTTTCGACCAAATTTAAACTTAATCTTTATATGGTTTCGATACAATAAACAAAGTATGTAATGTTGAGTCTAGAAAATTTTGGAACGATGTTCATATATACAATTGACCTTCGACTGCTTTCGACGATTCATGAACAATTAAGATATGTGTGTATGTATATATAAATAATAATTCGAAATATAATTTGAAGTATTATATGTTGTTATTATTAAAAATTAATAATAAAAAAATATATAGGATATTATATACCCACACTTGCTACATACTTGCTACCTTCTGCTTACTATCGTGATCAATTCATCACCACAATATATTTATATATATGCTTTTAGACGACACATATTCACATGGAGTATATGACTATTCTTTTTATTTCTCTAACCCTACTCAGCTTATCAATCACTTCTCTACATCTTGTGTTAATTTTCCTCACATTCTATATTTATATATGTTATGAAGGACATATAACAAACCGAGACTAGATGTTTTAAAAGTCCAGATATTGTACTGTATATGATTGAGATGATATTATTATTCCTCCTTTTCAATTTCTTCACTGCACTACAAATTGCTATTGATAATTGATGTTAATTGATTTTGGTTTTGGATTCAAGCACTTTATAGATTCTTTCCACTTAAGTACAAACATGACACTATGTTTAATCAAACTAAATCAATGATATTTACCTCAACTAAATACTCGTGCAGTTATGATATATTATGTATATATAAATATAAATATACATATACAAGTTAAATATGATATATATAACCACATATAACTCAAAACTTACACACAACTACTGATTTTATTTCATGAATCTTATCCATATAATAATTTCCAAATCACAACTTTACATTTCATATTCAGATTCATGATTATCATTCGACTACAATACCCGAGTTCATAGCAAGCTCATCAAATTCTTATTTTCTTCTATGATCTTCACTCTAACCTGAGGTTATTGCCATGATTCATTACATCAATAATACTCTCATGTTTCAACCACCATCAACCTCCATGAACAAACAACTAACACCCTACCACCACCTTGATAACCACAAGCACCACCCTAACGATCACCACACCTGTTTAACATTCACGACCACCATGACAACAACAATTGTTATTCACTGTTGCTGCAACTTTTATTTGCATGTTGGGATCGAACAAGTTCACCAAAACAACCTCCAAGCTACCACTATTCGTTCCTTTTTTATTTTCTTTATGGACCTGTGCATATATGAGAACACCAACATAAACACATACAAAATAATTAAGTGATACTATTATTGTTCTGGGTCGATTCAAACACCATCACGCATGCAAATCTTTCTTTCGAACTAAAACAGTCCCTTTTCCCTTTTGTATGTTATTGTAACTGCAGTTTGAAGGGAAAGACGAACACCATTAAGTGCTACTGTTTGAAACAATACCAGATCACACCACCTCCTACTCAATCATCTTTGATGAATATGGATACGAGCAGCTACTGTCATATCTGCTTATAAAAAAACAACCACCAAACCCATTCTAGCTACAATTAAATTTTTCATGTTTGCTGTTTGAGTTCGAACCACACATCAATAAACCATCACAAGACCACACAAGACCACAAGTGATTTTATATTCCCACTGTAAATCGAAGCTCTACAACAAACTTACACAATAAATCCTCAAACCAAAATACCATTACCTTCAAAGAAATCAAACCATGGATACCGTTGATCATCTCCTTGCTTCAATAACCTGCAATCTATAAATGATGATGATAGACAATAAAGAAGAGCATATTGATAAACCTGTTTGTTTCTGTTCGATTACACCATAACCGGTTAGTTCCCGTTTCCTGTTTGAACACACCCAATCCAAAAACCATTACTTACTGCACTTATTCAATTCATTTAAAAGAACAAAATATATATAAATAAATGAAGAAATTAAGAGTGTCAACGAACTAATTACCCACTTGACTAATTTTTGAACCGATTACAAAATTGATTAATGAAGGATGAAGATTAACTATGATGATGAAGACTAATGATGACGACAGAACGATGATGAAGATGAATCGATGACCTACTAGACATTGAAAATTATTGCTGGATCGATTGTTTGGTTTATGAATTGAATAAACCTTGAGCTGTGGTATTTTCTTCTGCGTATTGATCTTGCTAATTTCGATCTGTTTTGAACTCGACAACCAAACACCTAATTTCTTTTATTAGGTATAATTATAATTATTATTACTATTATTATTATTATTATTATTATTATTATTATTATTATTATTATTATTATTATTATTATTATTATTATTATTATTATTATTATTATTAAAACTATCACTTTTATTAATATTATCATTATTATTTAAATTATCATTTTTAGTATTATTAGTATTAAGAATTATTATCAAAATTTCTATTATTATTGTAAAAATAATACAACTTTTATTTTATTAATAGTATCATTAACATAATTGTATATATATATATATATATATATATATATATATATATATATATATATATATATATATTATCATTTTTATTATCAATATTATTATTACAATCACTATTTTAGTATTATAATAATTATTATTTTAACAAACAAATGACATTTATATATATAATTATTATATATACATTATATAACCTGCTATTATTTTTTTAAAACTAAAATAGTATTAATTAATGTTACAAATAATATATAAATATATTTTAATATAAACATATATGTAAATTTTAATACATTATAATTAAAACACTTCAATATGAATCTAATATATATACTAAGTATTTATTTAAAATATATATATATATATATATATATAAATAGATATAATTAAGTTATTTATTAATAGATAGTATATGTAAACTTGATTAAATATTATCATATGTTTTAATGTATATATAAATGATATAGGTTCGTGAATCCGAGACCAACCCTACACTTGTTAAATGACGTCATATGTATTTTTACTACAAAATACAGTATGTGAGTTTCATTTGCTCCCTTTTTATATATATTTTTGGGCTGAGAATACATGCGCTGTTTTATAAATGTTTTACGAAATAGGTACAAGTACTAAAACAAATTCTACGTGGGTTTAAACCAGAAATATACCCTTAGCTTGGTAACAGTAAACTACTTGTCTATGTACGGTAGGCGCGAATCCTAAAGATAGATCTATTGGGCCTGACAAACCCCATCCTGACTATGGGATGCTTTAGTACTTCGAGGTTATTTTAAACACACCTGATCTGGTGTACTTCAGAGGGTAAAACATGAATGTTAAGGCTTGTTACCGGGTGCCTACAACTTATAGAATACTTTTATACACTTGCGAGTGTACATATATTTATAAACGAAAATCTTGTGGTCTATTAATATATTGAAATGATTGTTATGATAAACCTATGAACTCACCAACCTTTTGGTTGACACTTTTAAGCATGTTTATTCTCAAGTATGAAAGAAATCTTTCGCTGTGCATTTGCTCATTTTAAAGATATTACTTGGAGTTGTACATGGTATACTTAGGTCAGTACCTCGCAATGGGACCAGATGTTAATGACTTCGTCCAGATGGATTAGGACGGGTCCTCACAGGTTTTATCAGAGCTGGTTTAATGCCGTTTATTAGCGGGTTAATCGTAGATGGGGTTCTCACAGTGTTACCTGTGATGATATATTGGCTCTTACTCCTCGCGGTCCCTATTAGGGTTGGTTGTACATTGCCGAGAGGCGGGCCGTAAAATCAGTGTCTGAGGTACGCTCAGTGGTCACCAAGCGGTTAGCTGGGAAGGCACTGAGTGGGATGCTTCCCCACTATTATCACAGGTGGTATCAGAGCGGTGGTCGTAGCGAACCAGGTCTTGCATTAGTTGTTAGGATGCATTAATGAGTCTGGACTTCGACCTGGTAGTTGTTAGGATACATTAATGAGTCTGGACTTGAACTTAGTTTGCATGTCAAAAGTTTTGCTTACCGTTCTTTGTCAAAAAGTATCTACCTATCATTTTCAGTCTCGACACGTCTTATTGCAATTATTGCATAGATGATGTACAGACAAATTCACATCCCATCACATTAAATCTCGTCTGACACGTTTCCTTGATTCCCTCCGTAATCTACGGGATCTTCTGTACTATATTTAGGTATTCTATGCAATTAGAATATTATCCGATATCCGAAAATCATTTCATATCGAAAATTCTTTATCTAATAGTACAAGACGGAACTCGCAACTAGTTCAAATTCCTTAGATTTTGACAGCTATTCTGATATGGATTTCGACTCAAGCTACGAAGAAAGTGTAACCAGAATGGACCAATCAATCAGCCATCATCTATTCTGGATGAATTGGGGCTGGGTTCGTAGCCTACTTAGTCATTGGAGACAAGAAGAAGGTGATCCCTTCCACCAACCAAATTCACCTCTTGGTGAAGAACCGGAAGCACTTATCGGCGAACCTATCTGAAACACCATTTTCAACCTCATTTCCAGAGTAGCTCGACACGATTATATTCTATCCACAATTCTAAACCTTTCCTGGAGTAATCGAAGAAGTCAACGAGCTTCACGCCCGAGTTGTAGACTTGGAAAATATGGTTCAAAACTTACCAGCACCAACATCAATACCAGTACCACCAACAACCCAAGTTTCAACATAACATGTCTCAACATCACGATCCATATCTCGAACTTAATCATTGTTCTACGAATTGTTCTACATCATTTATCTTCGTTTTACATGGCGATTATGTAATCTCTAATGTTTTAGAGATTATGTATTCTAGATCTAACGGTAAATCAAATGAGTTTAATATCATATTAACTCATTTAAATCCATGATTACATCTGAAGAAAATATATATGTAAATATAATTTCTTAAAGATTGTAATTAAAAATTCTTTCGTACAAACTGTTAATGGTAAAAATATTTTAACGGGTGGGTAATACCCAAAGAATATTTAGATTTCACATTAATAAGTTACACTGTACATTCTTCGAATCTGAATCAACAATCATTTACTATCCTACTTACATCCACAGATATACGTATCTGTTCATCGCAGAATAACCTTTCATTCAATTTCATATTTGGATTTTGACCTATCAGAATCCGACAAGTGGCATAATGAAGAAAACATTGGACAAAATAAAATTTGTTAGAAACAAACAAATTAACTATGAGAAATTCTGTTAAGAATCCACGCTAACAGAATCCATGCTAACTGTTCCTAGCTAACTGTTCCTAGATAACTGTTAATTCCATATTACCTTTTATTTATCGCAATTTATTTATCGCATTTTATTTATCGCAATTTTAATTCTCGCAATTTTATTTATCATCATTTAATTTCTGTTATTTATTTTACTCACTTTAAATATCGGGACACGTATACAAGGTTTTGACATATCATATCGACGCATCTATATATATTATTTGGAATAACCACAGACACTCTATATGCAGTAATGCGGGAGTTAGCTATACAGGGTTGAGGTTGATTCTACAATAATATATATAGTTTGAGTTGTGATCGAGTCTGAGATGTATACGGGTCACGATACGTATTAATTAATTCAAATATTATATATTAAACTATATATGAATCATTGGATTGTTAACTGTGGACTATCGACTGTGGACTAATAACATTGGACAATTAAAATGAATTAAAATATTGATTATAACATATGAAACTAAACATTTCTTCAAGTTTGCCACTTGATTTCATCTTAAACCTCGTTTGTATCTTGACGATTACAATCTACACTCAAACCTTTCACGAATCTTGAAAACACCTCAATCGAGAGGATGAACCAGCCGCACTTCATCTACGGAAGAAAAGATTGATGCATATAGTCATGCACCTGAAAAACTCTCAGAAACTGAGTAAACGTTTAACACATAGCTGTGCTAATTCTTTAATGTTATTATTACCCAAAATAACTTGATAATTCCTTTCAAAATAGCCAATTTTGTCACAGCTCCAGCAATACAACTCCGACTTTTCATTCGAAACAACCTTATTATAACCTTGATATATATGCCTGTTCTTTATTGTTACCAGGAAACCTTTCATATTACCATCAGCGTTTAATCATCTAAAAACAAAATTCTCTTGAAACCACCTCGGATTGATAACCGATAATTCAGATATCGTAGCATTAAATGCCGAGGAAATAGAAAAATTGTAGATGGTTTAAACGGTCAAAAGTTTGATGATAAAGAATGGAGTATTAGGAACGCTCGATAGAAAATTTGGTACTGAAAAACGGATTGAGTTAACCATGAAGGAAACAAAGAACAAATACAAGGACCAAACCCTATATTCAAAGAATCCAGGTAAATCTGGATCCGATGAAATCTTTAGAGAATATTTTGCTCCGTATCCACGTTAAAATTTTGCGGAAAATTTTCTCCATCAATCTTCGAACTTAGAAATTCCAAAATATCATCATAAATATCTTCGATATTTTTGAGGATATTTTCATAAATATTCCTGTCCGAAATTATCTACCTCTTCGTGTTTTCAGTATTCCATTATATTGAAAACTTCTGTAAAATCTAAGTATAAATTATGAATGAATTGTGGAGAAGTGTTGGAAATTGAAGCATGAATTAGTATAATATAATGGCTCTTGGCCAACGTGGTTATATTACAGTAAGTCGTGCTGATTTCTAATGGAACGTGATGATTCACAGATCCTAACGTCATCATGTGCCATGTTACATAACTCTTTCATTCTACTTAACTTCTGAACATATCAAGAAAATGTATTCTTGATGGTTCTATCTTCCGTGATGTTGATAAATTTGAAAATCAAATCGTGCTATCACGTTCCACCCTGCTTAGAACATTATAATTATTCGAAACTCTATATCTACGAATTCTGGACCATTATTCGCGGAGTCGGGAAGAGAAAACCATAGCATGGAGCTCCGAAGAATAAAGGAAAATATAAATCCGATCACAAAAACAGGAATTACAAACCGTGTATATCAATGTTTATCACAACATAAAGACACGGGAGTATGATAAACACAATAACTCCAAGGTAATAGTAGAAGTTAATAGATTCCTCCGGCGGTAACTGGAAAAGAAGAATGACAGATGCGATAATTAGGAAATATATCAAGAATCAGAACTGGATTAAGCATTTTCACAATCTTTTGGATATATGAACTAAGAAAGAAAGTATAGGAATGGTGAGAATAATGGAACGGAAGAGTTAAATTTATAATGGAAATATCAGACAGAGTAATCGAGGCAGATCACCGTATTTAATTATAGAGATCTTAATTTCTTTATTCGCCGAATAATCAAATCTGTAAGATTTTAAAGATTTTCTTTGAATCCCTGGAATTCCGGAAATCCATCGTAACAACGTCACAGGTCAAGACAAACGTGCAATTACTCAATTCTCTCTTTTGCGATAACTTCACTTGTACTCTTCGAGTAGTCGAATTATCTTATCCATATTACTCAACAGTAGTAAAACTCTATTTACCAGCTCTTATTCGTCAGGAAAACATTCTTATTGTTAGCCATGATGATCCTACTCAAATTTCGGGACCAAATTTCTTTAACGGGTTGGTACTGTGACGACCCGGAAATTTTCGACCAAATTTAAACTTAATCTTTATATGGTTTTGATACAATAAGCAAAGTATGTAATGTTGAGTCTAGAAAATTTTGGAACGATGTTCATATATTCAATTGACCTTCGACTGCTCTCGACGATTCATGAACAATTAATTGTAAATAGATATGTGTGTATGTATATATAAATAATAATTTGAAATATAATTTGAAGTATTATATGTTGTTATTATTAAAAATTAATAATAAAAAATATATAGGATATTATATACCCACACTTGCTACATACTTGCTACCTTCTGCTTACTATCGTGATCAATTCATCACCACAATATATTTATATATATGCTTTTAGACGACACATATTCACATGGAGTATATGACTATTCTTTTTATTTCTCTAACCCTACTCAGCTTATCAATCACTTCTCTACATCTTGTGTCAATTTTTCTCACATTCTATATTTATATATGTTATGAAAGACATATAACAAACCGGGACCAGATATTTTAAAAGTCCAGATATTGTACTGTATATGATTGAGATGATATTATTATTCCTCCTTTTCAATTTCTTCACTGCACTACAAATTGCTATTGATAATTGATGTTAATTGATTTTGGTTTTGGATTCAAGCACTTTATAGATTCTTTCCACTTAAGTACAAACATGACACTATGTTTAATCAAACTAAATCAATGATATTTACCTCAACTAAATACTCGTGCAGTTATGATATATTATGTATATATAAATATAAATATACATATACAAGTTAAATATGATATATATAACCAGACATAACTCAAAACTTACACACAACTACTGATTTTATTTCATGAATCTTATCCATATAATAATTTCCAAATCACAACTTCACATTTCATATTCAGATTCATGATTATCATTCGACTACAATACCCGAGTTCATAGCAAGCTCATCAAATTCTTATTTTCTTCTATGATCTTCACTCTAACCTGAGGTTATTGCCATGATTCATTACATCAACAATACTCTCATGTTTCAACCACCATCAACCTCCATGAACAAACAACTAACACCCTACCACCACCTTGATAACCACAAGCACCACCCTAACGATCACCACACCTGTTTAACATTCACGACCACCATGACAACAACAATTGTTATTCACTGTTGCTGCAACTTTTATTTGCATGTTGGGATCGAACAAGTTCACCAAAACAACCTCCAAGCTACCACTATTCGTTCCTTATTTATTTTCTTTATGGACCTGTGCATATATGAGAACACCAACATAAACACATACATAATAATTAAGTGATACTATTACTGTTCTGGGTCGATTCAAACACCATCACGCCTGCAAATCTTTCTTTCAAACCAAAACAGTCCCTTTTCCCTTTTGTATGTTGTTGTAACTGCAGTTTGAAGGGAAAGACGAACACCATTAAGTGCTACTTAGTGGTACTGTTTGAAACAATACCAGATCACACCACCTCCTACTTGATCATCTTTGATGAATATGGATACGAGCAGCTACTGTCATATCTGCTTATAAAAAAAAACAACCACCAAACCCATTCTAGCTACAATTAAATTTTTCATGTTTGCTGTTTGAGTTCGAACCACACATCAATAAACCATCACAAGACCACACAAGACCACAAGTGATTTTATATTCCCACTGTAAATCAAAGCTCTACAACAAACTTACACAATAAATCCTCAAACCAAAATACCATTACCTTCAAAGAAATCAAACCATGGATACCGTTGATCATCTCCTTGCTTCAATAACCTACAATCTATAAATGATGATGATAGACAATAAAGAAGAGCATATTGATAAACCTGTTTGTTTTTGTTCGATTACACCATAACCGATTAGTTCCCGTTTCCTGTTTGAACACACCCAATCCAAAAACCATTAATAACTGCACTTATTCAATCCATTTAAAAGAACAAAATATATATAAATGAATGAAGAAATTAAGAGTGTCAACGAACTAATTACCCACTTGACTAATTTTTGAACCGATTATAAAATCGATTAATGAAGGATGAAGATTAACTATGATGATGAAGACTAATGATGACGACAGAACGATGATTAAGATGAATCGATGACCTACTAGACATTGAAAATCATTGCTGGATCGATTGTTTGGTTTATGAATCGAATAAACCTTGAGCTGTGGTATTTTCTTCTGCGTATTGATCTTGCTAATTTCTATCTGTTTTGAACCCGACAACCAAACACCTAAGTTCTTTTATTAGGTATAATTATAATTATTATTACTATTATTATTATTATTATTATTATTATTATTATTATTATTATTATTATTATTATTATTATTATTATTATTATTATTATTATTATTATTATTATTATTAAAACTATCACTTTTATTAATATTATCATTATTATTTAAATTATCATTTTTAGTATTATTAGTATTAAGAATTATTATCAAAATTTCTATGTTTATTGTAAAAATAATACAACTTTTATTTTATTAATAGTATCATTAACATAATTGTATATATATATATATATATATATATATATATATATATATATATATATATATATATATATATATATATATATATATTATCATTTTTATTATCATTATTATTATTACTATCACTATTTTAGTATTAAAATAATTATTATTTTAACAAACAAATGACATTTATATATATATAGTTATTATATATACACTATATAACCTGCTATTATTTTTTTTAAAACTAAAATAGTATTAATTAATGTTACAAATAATATATAAATTTATTTTAATATAAACATATATGTAAATTTTAATACATTATAATTAAAACACTTCAATATGAATCTAATATATATACTAAGTATTTATTTAAAATATATATATATATATAAATAGATATAATTAAGTTATTTATTAATAGATAGTATATGTAAACTTGATTAAATATTATCATATGTTTTAATGTATATATAAATGATATAGGTTCGTGAATCCGAGACCAACCCTACACTTGTTAAATGACGTCATATGTATTTTTACTACAAAATACAGTATGTGAGTTTCATTTGCTCCCTTTTTATATATATTTTTGGGCTGAGAATACATGCGCTGTTTTATAAATGTTTTACGAAATAGGCACAAGTACTAAAACAAATTCTACGTGGGTTTAAACCAGAAATATACCCTTAGCTTGGTAACAGTAAACTACTTGTCTATGTACGGTAGGCGCGAATCCTAAAGATAGATCTATTGGGCCTGACAAACCCCATCCTGACTATGGGATGCTTTAGTACTTCGAGGTTATTTTAAACACACCTGATCTGGTGTACTTTAGAGGGTAAAACATGAACGTTAAGGCTTGTTACCGGGTGCCTACAACTTATAGAATACTTTTATACACTTGCGAGTGTACATATATTTATAAACGGAAATCTTGTGGTCTATTAATATATTGAAATGATTGTTATGATAAACCTATGAACTCACCAACCTTTTGGTTGACACTTTTAAGCATGTTTATTCTCAGGTATGAAAGAAATCTTCCAATGTGCATTTGCTCATTTTAAATGTAACGACCCCGACAAATCGTCAAGTGACGGCGTCGTCTACGTAGGTCCCATTGCATGGTCATAAGTCTTTAAGACAAAGTTTGACCAAAAATATGTCGCCTTCATTTCAAAATAAAGATTGTTTCCAAAGTTTACAAGAATTGTTCAACCAAAAGTTAAGTTACAAGGTTATAAGTACAAAGGAAATCTAGGCGACACGGTTTAAAGTAAAGTCATAAGACGCTCCATGAAAAGCATGTATACTCGACATCCAATGCAAGTATCAAATAATGAGCGGAAGCATGTATCACATATCGTGCAAGACCTGAGAAAAACATAGAAATCTGTCAATGAAAACGTTGGTGAAATCATAGGTTTAAGTAAGTTTGTGAGTAAAAGTAAAGTAAGTCGAACCACAAGGTTTGCAAAGTTGAAATAATAGTAATACATTCTAAAAGTTAATATTCACGAGCACCCAATTATCAAAGCTTAACATTCCATCCATTGTATACCCCATCCATAGTGCTAGAACAAACACTGATTCTCGAAAATATATTTCATCCGTAGACGGTAGCGAATCGTCAAAGATGAGGGTTGTCAACCCATATGGCCATATAACATAAGTTCTCGCTTACACCATCTGATGTAACTAATGATAATCGGATTGAGGATTTTCGTTCTAAACTCGTATGTAGAATGTTTGTTTTCCCGTTCTTGTGTTCACTTAGTTCAAAAGAATCGTTTATGTTTTCTCATCCCAAAAGTAAGTTTAAAAGAGTAAAAGTGGGACTATGATCTCACCTTGTATGCACGAACAAAAAGTACTTCGACAAGTAACGTGTGCAAAGAACAATGCTAGTCTTGACCTAAACAAATAGGTTGTATCAATAACGATAGTCACGAAGGGTCAAAGATGTTCAATTAGTCCTATGGCTCGTTACGACTCGATTATGTAGCATGTGAATCAATTAGTCAAGTTTCATGCACGATACAAGTAATTAAGCATGTTAGAACGATCGTATAATTGTTTGGTTAAGTTTGACTAAAAGTCAAACTTGGTCAAAGTCAAAGTCAACGAGGTCGGGTCGGGTGTCCGACAATTTTCTCATGATGAGAAGTCATATACGAGCATAATAGTCAAGTTTCATGTTAATCGGAGTTACGGTTAAGCGGGAAACATTTTGGGAGCGTTTAAAGACAAGGAAGTTGGCCTGGGCCATTTGCGCGGTGCGCAATGGGTTGCGCGGCGCACACCCATGTGCAATACCAGGTCAGAACTCGACCAAGGGAACCATTTATTTGGTTTTTCTGATTTGCGCGGTGCGCAGGTGCACGCGCGGCGCATAACCTGGGGAAGTGCTGATTGCAGAAAAAAAATAACTTAAGTAACGAACCAAAACTCATTTTAACATATTTCATGCACCGAAAACACTTAAAACGCATATCATATAACATGAGAAAGGTAATTTGACAAGGAGAATAACTAAACGCATTTACTCAATCAAAACCAAACAACTTATATCAAAATCACCATTAATGCTCATCATTTATTACTCCAAGTTCATAAATGCCATATTATGATTCGGTAAATTAATGTACATGTGTAATATGCCGTTTTGAAGATAATCAAGCATACAACACAACTAGACACTTACAATTAACATTGCTAAGCATTTAATGCATCAAATATTCAATTTACTTTTATCAAACCCTAACCCAAAATCATAAAATCAACAATCTTGCTTATGAAACTAATCCATGTCAAACTACATACCAATTTGAAGCTAGTGATGTTAGGAACACAATTAAAACATGAATTTTCATCATCAAATAACATATGTACACCTAAAACTCAAGATTAAACAAGCATTCTTTCAATATGAGCTAGTTACACTAAAATAGCAAGAACAAGCATACAAAACACATAATCATACTAGACTTGAGCCATAGACACTAATTAACAACCTTTTAACTCAAGAACATGAATTTAAAGAAATCTAGTGATTTAGAAATGTTACCCAAATGTGATGAAATTGGTACCAAATCGAAGAGGATGAAGAGAGGATCACGAATATATAATTTGTTTTGATGTTTGATTGCTTGAATGGAAATAGATGATGAATTTAGTGAATGGGTGTTTTGAGTTCAAAAATGGTGGAGAGAAAAGAAAAAAAGAAAGTGGGAGGTGAAATGAGTGTATAAGAGGAGGTGTTGACCATTTGACCTAGTCAAATGTTTGGCACCTTGGCGAAACTAGTCCCTCAAGTTTGTTGTCGGGTGCGGGAATTAACCAAACGAAATATTTAACTTCACGAGAGTACGGGGGACGTTATAATCCAATAACGAAAATATTTTAAGAATGTAGCTAAAAGAGGATACGAATCGAGATGCTGAGGATATTAAATAAATAAATAAAAAAGACGGCGTTAAAATAATTTAACGGAAAAATGCGGGATGTTACATTATCCACACCTCAAAAGAAATTTTGTCCCGAAATTTAGTTGGAAGTAATAATCGATGCCTCTCACTCGAGACCGGAGATGTCAATGCTATGAATAAGTGAAGGTACGTCCTTGAGTGTTCTCATGAATTTGGATAGTTAGGGTTTCACGTAGTATTAAGGTTTGGTTTTTACGATCCCTGGTTTCAAATGGTTTTCCTATGAAGAGTAGTTTGTCATCGATAGTTGATGTATCTAGCAGGATTGCACGTTCCTGTTCCGCAGGACACGTTTCTAAGTTTGTTACACGAAATGTAGGGTAAACGGAAACTTAATTGAGTCGGAAGTTCTAAACGGTAGGAAGCGGTTCCAATACGCCCCAAGGTTTTAAAAGGTTCAATATTGCGGATATAGCCTTTCTCGATTTCCCAAAATGGATTACACCCTTCCAAGGTGCGGTTTCTCAATATTACGCGGTTACACACTGGGTTTGGTGAGGTTTTCATCTAAGTTTGGTATAACTCTTCTGGCGACAATGGGTTGTCTCGAGCCCTTCTCGGACTTGAACGATCTCAATTGTTGTTTCTTGATGGAGTTCAGATTTCGGTGGTTGATGCTTTGGTTAAATGAACAGGGGTATGACATTAGCGGTCATATAGGGTTTCGGAAAGTGCGTGTGAACACACGAGTGGTATCTATTGTTGTAAGAGTGATCTACTAAAGGTGACAATACGAGTTTGTGACATGTCTTTCCAAGACGTAAATCGTTCGTTTGCTCGGTTCGTCGGTTTGTGGGTGGTACGCGGTACTCATGTCTAAGCGGGTCTCCAAGGTTTCTTGCAAAACTAGAAGTGAAACGAGTATTTCGATACGTGATAATTGACAAAGATGCACCGTGTTGGAATAGAATCTCTTAATATACATTTGAACAAGTTAGTTAGGGTTCGAAAATGTTCGTTAGAACTATTCACCCTCGTGGCGAATACTATTGTAATATGAAGAGTTTCTCTATCCATGGAGAAATGTTACAAGGAGTTTCCTTAAACGGAAATGCGAGCGATAAAGATAGGAGTGAAATGAGGACTTAGAATAGGATGAGCTTACATCTCGGGGTTGCCATAACGTGCCTCTAGTTGTCAAAAGTTGAAGTCTGAAAGAGAAACGAGGTAGTACACGTAGTTGTATAGTTCGGGGTTGAATAATAGTTGACCGATTATCAGAAACACAAGGGCGTTAAGTCAAAGAAGAGTGAAGTATCGTTGGATTGTGTGTTATCTTAAATTCCAGTAATATCAGACGGTGATGGTGAAATAACAGAGGTAGGTAGTGTGGTACGGGATGACGAGAAAATTGATCGGATCCACAATTTAGTATTCGAATTCTTCGTGCAAAATAACGAATTTTAGTTATGTTGATTTTTGAGTCGAGAGAGTATGCCTTTCGTCGTTCAAGTAGAAATATTTCCATGTTTGAGTTCCATCTGTTGCTATACGATTTTTAACTAGAAATGTTGGTGTGAAGAATCACGCTCAAGGTGCGAACACGGAGAGGTTTAAAGTTTTCCTTAGTGAGTTAACGAGTTTAAAAGTCGTGTAACACGAGAAAAGTCAGAAATGAATCTTCGGTAATAACAGACGAGATCTAAGATTTTTACGAATACAAGTCCGAGTTGGTAGAGTTTCCTGATTACATGTGGCTTGATTTCGAGATTGATTGTAATGCCTTGACCATTAACATCATGGTCTAGAAAATTGGACTTCGTTCAACAGAAATTCTCACTCGGAGAATTTGGTATAGAGTTGCTCTTTTCTCAAAAGTTCGAGCGTAAGATGGTGATGTTGTTCGTTTTCCTTCTTTACTTAAATAAGTTAAGATGTCATCCATAAATACGATAACAGATTTGTCTAGATAAGTTGCATACGTGGTTTAGGAGGTTCATGAATACGGATGGAGTCCTAAATAAATCAAACGGTACTAAGAGAGATTTACAACTACGTTGCGAGTTCGGAAAAATGGCTTAGGAGACATCATCTCCCTTAACCCCCAATTGATGATAACCGGAACGGAGGTCGTTTTGGAATGCACACGGGATTCATGCAAGTAATCAGGTGGTCATGGATACGAGGAAGAGGGTATCGGTTTTCAACCGAAAATTATTTAGTTCACAATAATCTATACCTAGTTGTAGGGAAACAATTTCTCCTTAACGAATAGGTTCTGAGCTCCCTAGTTCTATAGGTGTCAAGTCAATATTCTTAACGTATATCCTCCGATAGAATTTATAGACACACAATATCTTTCCGTTGGTCGCTTAAATTGCCTAAGTAGTATCTAAGGGAAAAAGGTGGAATGTAATGAGTACAAGTCAAAGTCTTGGTTGTAAAACGTCTAGCGGTAATTGAATCGAATAAGTATGAAACATACGGTTTATTGTGAAGAAACGTACCCGTGACTAGTCCATCGTCGTCTCGGTCATCCTAGGCGTTGATGTTGAAAGTTCAACGGCGTGCGTTGGGGTTGATTTTCTTATTTGGGCATTCATTCCTAAAATGACCCGTTTGGCCACATGCGTAGCAAGTGACCAAATTTCGTGGGTTGGGTCCCTTTTGAGTGATGGGGGTGGCACTTCCACAATGTTTGGCGATGGGACCACTTCCTTGGCGCCGGTGGCGGAACCTGCCACATCCTTCAAAGTGATGCTTGCGGCATTCGTTACAAAAAGGTAGTTTTCCGGTATAGCCTTTCTTGTCGTTGGAGGCGAAAGGCTTCTTGGAGAGGTTGTTGTGGTTGTGGTTGCTTAATTGAGAGGCTTCCCATGTTCTTTTATTGCCGCTCGATTGGTTCTCGACCATTGGTGCCGGCGTTTCCATTTCATTCGCCGTGTCTAAAGTATGGCGGGCCATTGTTAAAGCCTCTTGTAGGTTAGTGGGTCGAGGTGTCATTACCCTGTGTTGAATGCTCTTAGGGAGGCCATCCATGTAAAGTTCGACTCTTAGGGATTCGGGAGTCATGATATTTGGACACATTGTGACTAGTTCGGTAAACCGTTGATTATAAGCTTCGAGGTCGTTCCCGACTGTTTTTAAATTCCTTAGACCCTGCTCGAGCCTTCGAGTCTCGTCGCGCGGGAAGTATTCGGTGATCATTCTTTCTCTTAATTCGGTTCAAGAGAGTGTGTGGGCTTCATCGCTTCCCACCAATTGTACATACGTGTTCCACCACGAGAGAGCAATGCCGGTGAAAGTGAGGGTGGAAAACTTGACCTCATCTTGGTCTCGACAACCGCTTGTGTTAAAAACGGTCTCCATTTGTTCAAACCATCGGGTGAGAGTAACCGGTCCTCCGGTTCCATCGAAAGTGGAAGGATTGTACTTCATGAAGTTCTTGTAGGAGCAACCTTCGATTGAATTACCGGTTCCATGATTGTTGTTGTTAGAAAAGTGATCGGCCACGGCCGTACCCACGGCGGTGGTTATCATTCGTTGAAGAGCTTGTTCTAGGGTTTCGAGAGGAGTATTGTGTTGACCTTGGTGAGCCATTGTTCCTTCATGACACAAGAATATCGTTGGTTAGTATTTTCAACAATACTAACCGGAGTATGGAATAAGGATAGAGAGGAAATTTTTCCTTGACTCGCCTTAAATTCTTTACATCATAATGTCGGAACGTCCATGTGAATCACCGTAATATAATCCCGGAAATTATATTACCCTGATTTACATGTGCATTTAACATTACTTTATAAAGTCAAGGTGGCGCGTCAACAAAATTTATCAACGTAAGATCAAGATCGAATACGAGTTAGATATGATAGAAGAGTTCGAGTATAAATGCACAAATAGTCAAGTAATTCCTACTTCAGTCTATATGCCGGTTGTAGTCTAGATTCACCTATGTACCCTATGACTCGGGGTGGACACAAATGAACTCTAAATCCCTACAACCAAGGCTCTGATACCACTTGTAACGACCCCGACAAATCGTCAAGTGACGGCATCGTCTACGTAGGTCCCATTGCATGGTCATAAGTCTTTAAGACAAAGTTTGACCAAAAATATGTCGCCTTCATTTCAAAATAAAGATTGTTTCCAAAGTTTACAAGAATTGTTCAACCAAAAGTTAAGTTACAAGGTTATAAGTACAAAGGAAATCTAGGCGACACGGTTTAAAGTAAATTCATAAGACGCTCCATGAAAAGCATGTATACTCGACATCCAATGCAAGTATCAAATAATGAGCGGAAGCATGTATCACATATCGTGCAAGACCTGAGAAAAACATAGAAATCTGTCAACGAAAACGTTGGTGAAATCATAGGTTTAAGTAAGTTTGTGAGTAAAAGTAAAGTAAGTCGAACCACAAGGTTTGCAAAGTTGAAATAATAGTAATACATTCTAAAAGTTAATATTCACGAGCACCCAATTATCAAAGCTTAACATTCCATCCATTGTATACCCCATCCATAGTGCTAGAACAAACACTGATTCTCGAAAATATATTTCATCCGTAGACGGTAGCGAACCGTCAAAGATGAGGGTTGTCAACCCATATGGCCATATAACATAAGTTCTCGCTTACACCATCTGATGTAACTAATGATAATCGGATTGAGGATTTTCGTTCTAAACTCGTATGTAGAATGTTTGTTTTCCCGTTCTTGTGTTCACTTAGTTCAAAAGAATCGTTTATGTTTTCTCATCCCAAAAGTAAGTTTAAAAGAGTAAAAGTGGGACTATGATCTCACCTTGTATGCACGAACAAAAAGTACTTCGACAAGTAACGTGTGCAAAGAACAATGCTAGTCTTGACCTAAACAAATAGGTTGTATCAATAACGATAGTCACGAAGGGTCAAAGATGTTCAATTAGTCCTATGGCTCGTTATGACTCGATTATGTAGCATGTGAATCAATTAGTCAAGTTTCATGCACGATACAAGTAATTAAGCATGTTAGAACGATCGTATAATTGTTTGGTTAAGTTTGACTAAAAGTCAAACTTGGTCAAAGTCAAAGTCAACGAGGTCGGGTCGGGTGTCCGACAATTTTCTCATGATGAGAAGTCATATACGAGCATAATAGTCAAGTTTCATGTTAATCGGAGTTACGGTTAAGCGGGAAACATTTTGGGAGCGTTTAAAGACAAGGAAGTTGGCCTGGGCCATTTGCGCGGTGCGCAATGGGTTGCGCGGCGCGCACCCATGTGCAATGCCAGGTCAGAACTCGACCAAGGGAACCATTTATTTGGTTTTTCTGATTTGCGCGGTGCGCAGGTGCACGCGCGGCGCGCATAACCTGGGGAAGTGCTGATTGCAGAAAAAAAATAACTTAAGTAACGAACCAAAACTCATTTTAACATATTTCATGCACCGAAAACACTTAAAACGCATATCATATAACATGAGAAAGGTAATTTGACAAGGAGAATAACTAAACGCATTTACTCAATCAAAACCAAACAACTTATATCAAAATCACCATTAATGCTCATCATTTATTACTCCAAGTTCATAAATGCCATATTATGATTCGGTAAATTAATGCACATGTGTAATACGCCGTTTTGAAGATAATCAAGCATACAACACAACTAGACACTTATAATTAACATTGCTAAGCATTTAATGCATCAAATATTCAATTTACTTTTATCAAACCCTAACCCAAAATCATAAAATCAACAATCTTGCTTATGAAACTAATCCATGTCAAACTACATACCAATTTGAAGCTAGTGATGTTAGGAACACAATTAAAACATGAATTTTCATCATCAAATAACATATGTACACCTAAAACTCAAGATTAAACAAGCATTCTTTCAATATGAGCTAGTTACACCAAAATAGCAAGAACAAGCATACAAAACACATAATCATACTAGACTTGAGCCATAGACACTAATTAACAACCTTTTAACTCAAGAACATGAATTTAAAGAAATCTAGTGATTTAGAAATGTTACCCAAATGTGATGAAATTGGTACCAAATCGAAGAGGATGAAGAGAGGATCACGAATATATAATTTGTTTTGATGTTTGATTACTTGAATGGAAATAGATGATGAATTTAGTGAATGGGTGTTTTGAGTTCAAAAATGGTGGAGAGAAAAGAAAAAAAGAAAGTGGGAGGTGAAATGAGTGGATAAGAGGAGGTGTTGACCATTTGACCTAGTCAAATGTTTGGCACCTTGGCGAAACTAGTCCCTCAAGTTTGTTGTCGGGTGCGGGAATTAACCAAATGAAATATTTAACTTCACGAGAGTACGGGGGACGTTATAATCCAATAACGAAAATATTTTAAGAATGTAGCTAAAAGAGGATACGAATCGAGATGCTGAGGATATTAAATAAATAAAAAAAAAGACGGCGTTAAAATAATTTAACGGAAAAATGCGGGATGTTACATTAAAAATATTACTTGGAGTTGTACATGGTATACTTAGGTCAGTACCTCGCAATGGGACCAGATGTTGATGACTTCGTCCAGATAGATTAGGACGGGTCCTCACATATGGTTATTTTGCATTCCCAGTTTCTGTCACATTACGGTGAATGACCTTATGTGCTGCTAAGGTGAGTTTCATTTGCTCCCTTTTTAATTGCTTTTGCAATCAATATTTTTGGGCTGAGAATACATGCACCTTATTTTAAACACAATGGACACAAGTACATACTTAATTCTACACTTAGTTTGAACCAAAAATCCCTTAGCTTTGGTAACTAGTAACTGCCGATTATAAGAACTGGTGGCGCGAGTAGTTATATATGGATCCATAGGGCTTGACATCCCCGTCTGTTCCAGGTATAGAAACCCTGGCCTGAACTATAAAACAGACGTATGCTATTTGAAGTTAGTACACGTTGGTTTGCGTGTATTGTACATGTTGGTTGCATGTATGTTAAAACAGGGGTACTTATTATATAGACGTTAAAGTTTAGTTACCAGGGTGCTCAATCTCTTAGAATATTTTGATAAACGTTTCTGGATGAAACAACTGAAATCTTGTGTTCCACCTTTATATACGAATTATGCGTAACATTAAAACTATGAACTCACCAACCATTGTGTTGACACTTGAAAGCATATTTATTCTCAGGTTCCTAGAAGTCTTCCGCTATTTGCTTATATGTGATACAAGCTATGTGCATGGATTCATACATGCTTTATTCGAGAAAAAGTTGCATTCACAAAATTATCACCATGTATCTTATTTTGACTGTATTATCAACGGATGTAGTATTGTAAACTATTAAGTACGGTGATTGTCTATATGTAGAAATCATCATACGTAAAAAACCTTGGAATTTGATATTCAATTATGGTGTGCCTTTTCAAAAGAATGCAATATTTACAAAACGTATCATGTAGAGGTCAGTACCTCACTGCGAAATCGATGAATGATGTGTTCGTCCAAAGGAATTTGGGCGGATCATCACAGTTGGTATCAGAGCTTGAGGTCATAGGGAGCCAGAATTTGCATTAGTGTATTTAACTGGTAATTGTTAGGATGCATTAGTGAGTCTGGACTATGACCGTATTTGTTTTTACCGATTTTTGCTTATCATTTCTTGTCGAAAATTTCCTATCTATCATCTTAAGTCTAAACGCGTCTTACTGCATTGATTGCATAGATATTGTATAGACAAAATTCATATCTTGGCATATCTATTACAGTAAAGTGTGCCTAACATCTTCCATAAAATCCTCCGTAACTTATGGGATTCTGGTATTATAAATACATATGTAAACTATGTATTGAGAAATACCAAATTAGTCCTATAATCTATTTCATTCCAAAAATCTTTTCCCTACTCTGTACAAGATGGATCCCATATCTAGTTCAAAATTCCTTATATTCCAACAGCTATTCAGATATGGATTTCCACTCGAGCTCAGAAAGCAGTGTGATCGGAATGGATCAACCAATTAGCCATCATTTATTCTGGATGAATTGGGGATGGGTTCGTAGTCTACTTAATCATTGGAGACAAGAAGAAGGTGATCCCTTACATCCACCACATTCCCCTCTTGGCGAGGAACCTGAAGCACTTACCGGAGAACCTGTCCGAAACACCATTTTCTCTCTCATTTCCAGAGTGTCTCGTCACGATTATATATTATCTCAAATTCTAGACCTTATTCATCCGCTCGTCCGAACCAATAATCATTCCGGTGTAATAGAAGAAGTCAATAAGCTTCGCGCTCGGGTAGTGGCTTTGGAAAATATGGTGCAAAGGTTACAAGCACCAGCAGCATCACCGCCATCAACAGTACCACCGATAACAACACCAACAGTACCATTACCACCACCAACAACAACCGCATCGCAAACCTCAACTTCACAATCTGTTCCACGAGCATCAACGTCATACGCATCGTAGTTACCAAGAAGTACTAGCAATAATAACCGATGAAGTAATGCTTCATAACTTCAGTGGAGAAACATTCTGTGGCGATTATGTAATCTCTAAAGTCTTAGAGATTATCTATTCCAGCCGTAACCGTAAATCAGATGAGTAAATCGAAACAATAGAAGGAAGAGTAGAAACCCTGACCGGAATGGTGCACGATTTACAAGCTAGACTTGTTTTATCAGCAGCATCAATAGTACCATTAGTATCACCAACCTCGGAAAAACCTGTAGCACTACAAGTTTCGCCAATTCCAAAATCACCAACATTATAAGAAATCAACAACACGTATATTGTATCAACAAGTTATGAAGTATTAACTCATTTCTCCTGAAGAAATTATATGTATATTTAATATATATGAATTTTGAAATCAAAATAAATCTTTTCGTACTAAGCTATTACGTGTGAATCTTAACTGGTAGGTACTACTCTGTTAGTTCATATTACTAATATGCAATGATGTACATCCTTCAATAACGACATAACCATCGTTAACTACAATCTCTGTTTCAAAGAATTCCTTTTCAAAATAAACTAAGTGTATTATTCAATTACACGTTTGATTTTACACTTTCATTTTCAATGTACTCGAAAATTTCTAGAAAACATCATTCGTACCTTACGAAGTTAGCAAAAGTTCCATGAGCACGAACATGATTCACTGAGGAAATATCAATAAAATTGAATAATGAAGTATTGATTACATTAGTGAAATACGCCGCAAAGATTATGAAATCTTTAATATTTTAGAGATTATTCATTTCTAATCCAGCCAAAAATCAAATGAGCTTAATATGATATTAACTCATTAAATTTGTATTATATCTGAAGAAAATATACATACATATATTTTCATAAAGACTTTAATAAAATTCTCTGGTACAAAATATTACTTGTAAAACTTTTAACGGGTAGGTAATACCCGAGAGATATATAAATTCACAATTAATATGTTACATTCTTTGATTCTGATTCAGCAAATCAACTTCGACTTTTCATCCGAATAAGCCTTACTATAACTATGATATATAAGTTTCCTCTTTTCGTCATCGTTACCGGGGAACTGTTTATATTCCACCACATTAGAAGTAAACTTACCAGCAACATCATTGATCTTTAACTTTCCAAAAAATCATTATATTCATTAAAACCCTATCATGTACTCATCGGCATCTTGTAACGATAATTGTCATACCAAAAAGCTTCAATCATTATTCTCGAATTTCGCAGCAATTCTACGCCAACAATTATATATATACATATAACGTCTATCTCCTAGACTTACACACTTTGAATGTGAAGTTTCTGAAAAATGCCCAAACTGTGAACTAGTTCTCTGAATTTTGGAAAAGAGCCGATGAAGCAGCAAAAACTGTAAACGACCTTAACAGTCAAAAGTATGATGATAAAGAATAGCGTGTTGGCAAAGCTCAGAAAAAGAGAAAATTTGGTACTGAAAAACGAATCGAGCAAACCATGAAGGAGGCTGTGGACAAATCACAAAGACTAAACCTGCCTTCAAAGAATCTAAATGATTCAGTATCTGCTGAAGTCATTAATGAATACCTTGCTCCTGACTCTAAACCTTTGCGGACAATATTCTTCATCATTCTCTGATCTTAGATATTCTAGGATATCATCATATCTTTCATTATAAATATCTTCGATATTTCTGAAGATATCTTCATAACTATTATTATCCGAAATTGTTTATCTCTTCGCGCTATCTGTGTTACATCAAAAAAGAAACTATTTTAGTTTCTAAATTCTGAAAAATTCGAACTTAAAATATGAATGTTATTGAAGTAGTGTTGGGAACCGAAGCATGAGTTAGTATAATATAATGACACTTGATCAACGTGATTATATTACAGTAAGTCATGATGAGTTTCTAATAGAACGTGATAAAGGTTCACAGAATATACCCTCAACATGAACCATATTGCATAACTCTTTCATTCTATTTAACCTCTAAACTATCAAGAAAATATTTTCTTGATGATTCGGTCTTTTCCAGATATTCTGATAATTTGACAAATCAAATCGTGCTACTACATTTCCTTTCTACTTTGTATATTATGATAATTTGAAGCTCCATACCTACGAATTCTGGACCATTACTTGCGAAAAGAAAACAAAAACATGAAGCTCCGAAATAGAAAGGGGGTATAAATCGCAGCAAACTGAAAAGATCATTAACCGTAGATGTCAATAATTATGGAAAGACAAATACAAGGAAGGATTATGAAAATCACCACTTCAAGAGCAAAATAGAAGTAAACAGATTCCTCCGGAGGAAATTGGAAAAGAAGGATAATTGTTGCGACAGTTAGGAACATATCAAGGATCAGAACTGGATCAAGCATATTGAAAAATGTTTTAGAAGTATGAATTGGAGAAGAAAGTATAGAAGATGGGAGATGTGGAAGTAAGGAAATAAAAGGGGTGGATTTATAGTGAAACATCCGACAGAGCAATCGAAATAGATCATTGCATTTAACCAAAGAAGATCCGAATTTCCTTAATTACCGAAGAATCAAATCTTATTACGAAGATTTTCTCTAAATCCCTTGAACTCCGAAAATCAACCCTATCTACATCAAAAGATATGACGAAACTTTATTTTCTCATTTCACTCTTTTGCGATAGCTTCACTCGTACTCTTCACATAAACGATTTGTTTTATCCATATTACTCAATGATGATAAAACTCTAATTTTCAACTCGTATGAGTCATGAAAACATATTTATTGTTAGCCACGACAATCCCAATCAAATTTCGGGACGAAATTTCTTTAACGGGTAGGTACTGTGACGACCCGGAAATTTTCGACCAAAATTAAACTTAATCTTTATATCATTCTGACACGATAAGCAAAGTCTGTAATGTTGAGTTTCGAAAATTTTGGAACTATGTTCATATATTCAATTACCCTTTTGGCAATGCTCAACGATTCACGAGCAAATATATAAATGGATATGAATGTATATATGTATATATATTATAACTTGCAAACGTTAACAAAGTATTAAATATATAAATAACTTGCAACGTGTATATAAAAAGTGTTTATATATATTGTATATATATATATATATATATATATATATATATATATATATATATATATATATATATATATATATATATATATATTAAGGTTCAAAATTATTTTTGTAAACGATAGTAACACCCGTTCATTGTTCCGTTTGATAAATAAATATTATATACAAATTTATTTTTTTCTAAAAGAAAATATATATTTTACAATGTGATAATGTATAGAATTGAATTAGATATAAAACGTTTCGATATTATTAAATATATTTTAAAAAACAACGAGGAGCTGATTTATAGAAGCAAATGACCAAATTACTCAAATGTATAAGTTATACTTCGAGTAATATAGTCTATCGATGATTAAGTCTAATTATTGATAATGGTACACGTCGCGTAATGTAAAATGCTAGTTTTCTAAGCATACGAAACGTCGTTCGAAAAATCGAAACCGGGACATAAGTCGAACGTAAACGTACAAGGCATCGGAATCAAAATTACAAGTTAACTAGCCACGAGAATATAATATAATATATAATTAATTAATATAAATTATATAAATTATATATATATTATAAAAATATGCCGACAAACAAGAAAACAAAACATTGTGAGCTGGAGACATGTGGCCATGCGATCGCATGGCCATAAGCCTAGCAAACCATGCGATCGTATGGGTTCAGAATCCAGGCAACAATATAAAGCTCGATCGTTCTGGCTCAGTTACACACTCTCATTCTCTCTCGATCTCTTTCTCTATATTTATATTTATTATTATTATTATTATTAATTATTAATATTATTATTAATCCTAATTTTATTAGTAATATTAGTAGTGTAATTATTAGTATTATATATACATAAAATACTACGACGGAGTGCTGTTTGAGTAATTTAAAAATGAGTTTTACGAGCGGGATAGAGCTAAGGAAATTATGGGGTATAGCTAAGGAGGTGATGGGTATTATTCGGGGGTATGCTCGTGAGTCAAACCTAGTGTTTATCATCTCCGTTGCGTATACGTACTTTCCTGCAATATTGAATCACAATATTGATACGTAAGCATTTATATCTTATCTTTTATATATTAATAGTGTATCCATGTCTAGTGCTCGAGTATATATGTTTATGCACGCTTGTATGCTTTAATTTTGTCATTAGATAGTTTATGATGAATCAAGAATTTGATACATATGTTATTGATATAAGGTATATGATATGCATGTCGTTGGAAAGCTATCGAAAAATTATTAACTTTTCATTTAAAAATCGTGTGTTTTCGAAGAACGGATTAAAAGTTATGGTCAACTGAATTATGATTAACATTAATTGAAATTGCTTTTGAATCTGCAATTGATATTTAAACAACTTGTTTATAAGATTGATAAATTGGATTTTCAAATATTACTAATCGAGTAAATGAATTTCTATATAAGGTACGTCTCGTCTTGTTGAACAATTTTTAAAGTTGACTGTCTTATCATGTTTTAAAGCTTTATAAACACTACAATCTGATTTTACAAGTATTGGAAAACTATGTGAAATAGTAAAATATGTTCGATTGCCATGATAATTCAAATATAACATAGCTCCTGAAATAAATAATATTTTGAGTTTGATAAACTATAAATTCGTTCAATTATCAAGACTTATACTATAAACATGTATAGATTTAAAGAGCATATTGGGTCAGGTTGACTTTTGAGATGACTTTTGTTAACTTTTTTATGATGGTCTCGAGCATTGGGATTGTGATACACTATGACCTGAGCTAGCTTGTTAGATATGTATTGACCAACATATGTTCTCTAGGTTGAGATCTACGGTTTTTTTGCATTCCCAGTTTCGGTCACATTTCGGTGAATGACCTTATGTGCTGCTAAGGTGAGTTTAATTTGCCCCCTTTTTAATTGCTTTTGCAATCTATATTTTTGGGTTGAGAATACATGCACCTTATTTTAAACACAATGGACACAAGTACATACTTAATTCTACACTGAGTTTGAACCAAAAATCCCTTAGCTTTGATAACTAGTAACTGCCGATTATAAGAACTGGTGGGCACGAGTAGTTATATATGGATCCATAGGGCTTGACATCCCCGTCTGTTCCAGGTATAGAAACCCTAGCCTGAACTATAAAACAGACGTATGCTATTTGAAGTTAGTACACGTTGGTTTGCGTGTATTGTACATGTTGGTTGCATGTATGTTAAAACATGGGTACTTATTATATAGACGTTAAAGTTTAGTTACCAGGGTGCTCAATCTTGTAGAATATTTTGATAAACGTTTCTGGATGAAACAACTGAAATCTTGTGTTGCACCTTTATATACGGATTATGCGCAACATTAAAATTATGAACTCACCAACCTTTGTGTTAACACCTGAAAGCATGTTTATTCTCAGGTTCCTAGAAGTCTTCCGCTGTTTGCTTTTATGTGATACAAGCTATGTGCATGGAGTCATACATGCTTTATTCGAGAAACGTTGCATTCACAAAATCATCACCATGTATCTTATTTTGACTGCATTATCAAAAGATGTAGTAATGTAAACTATTAAGTACGGTGGTTGTCTATATGTAGAAATCATCAAACGTCAAAAACCTTGGAATTTGATATTCAATTATGGTGTGCCTTTTCAAAAGAATGCAATATTTACAAAACGTATCATGTAGAGGTCAGTACCTCACTGCGAAATCGATGAATGATGTGTTCATCCAAAGGGATTTGGACGGATCATCACACGAACTATCAACAACAACGAACTCAACGAACCAGGGCGAGAACGGTAAGACCTGCAAATCATGACTCAATTAAACTTGTTTATGATTTAAAATTGAACATTGAAGAAGCTTCCTGATGATCTTAGGAACGTTTCTGCAAAACTAATTTGTGCAAAACATGCTAAAATCATTCCAGCAAGCTCAATCAACTAACGACTTTTTTAGAACGATTTTGAACTCGAAACCTAACCAATTGATGAAATTAGCTCATGAAATTTTACAGAAATGTTCAGGTAATGATCCTTGAGCTAACTAATTTCTTGATTTTAACTTTCTAGCTCAAATTAAAAAAATCAAGTTTATGCATCTACTAAATGCATCTACTTTTCATCCCATTTTCAGAGTCTGGTGTTCAATCTGCAAGTTCAATATGTGTACAGATTGCTAATTCATTACTTGATTTTAACTTTCTAACCACGTTTATGAATAAAACACAAATAATCACAGATTGATTTCCATATGTTCGATTAATCTGCACAAAATAAGCTCAATCTGCACGCAGATTAGCTCAATCTCCACGCAGATTGACTCCATCTGCACGCAGATTGAAGATGAGTCTGCATACAGATTGAAGGTAGTCTGCTGATTCTCTTGGTTCTCTACCACATTTGGTTCTCTGTAGATTCTTACCCTATATATATATATATATATATATATATATATATATATATATATATATATATATATATATATATATATATATATATATATATATATATATATATATATATATATATATATTCGTCCTTCTGATTGTTAGACGAACCAAAGCAACAACACCCAACACAAACCTCCACGAACACCACTTCTAAATCATGAAACCCGTCACCATTCCGGTTACACTGCTTTCGGAGCTCGATTGGAAATCCATATCGGAATAGCTGTCGGAATCCGAAGAACTTGAACTGGTTGCAGAATCATTTTCCCAGAAGAATAGCTTTAAATTAAAGTTTATCATAGTTTTTAATTATCCAAACCAAAACAGCCCCCGGTTTTACTACGACGGCGTATATCCGGTTTTACGGTGTTCTTCATTTTTCCAGGTTTTAAATCATTAAGTTAGCATATATATATATATATATATATATATATATATATATATATATATATAGAGAGAGAGAGAGAGAGAGAGAGAGAGAGAGAGAGAGAGAGAGGGGAATAGGATATTGGATGACCAAAGAAGAACAACACAGATTTAGCTTAATTAGTCTGTCGAGACTGAAAGAAAAAAAAAATTTACTACGTAAATAATTTCCTATATATAAAGGTTCTTGACCACTTATCTTTAAATGGGTGGAGGCTAGATAGCATAAATGTAGATCTAAATCCTACGGAGAATCAAAATTGTACGAGTCCACCATAGAAAAGTACGTGGGAATCACGTGGTCACTGTACAAATCTCACACATATCTGAATACAGAAACAATAACGTTATAATAACATTTTTTTGTAATTAAAAAGTTAAAGTCAAAAATCACTCATATGTCAAAAATATTTTGGATATAGGTGTCGCTTGGGAATTTGTTTACCCAATTATACTGATTTAACATTTTTCAGTTCCATTATATGTTGGTAGATTTTCATAACGTTTTCGATCATCTAAAGTGCCACTACTATTTTCACCATTTACCATTTGGTTCTGACTTTTAAAAATAATTTTTTCGACATCTAAAATTGAAGAGTTGTTCCTTTTGTGAAAGTTGCTTCTTTTAGCGCTTTTTTTTATAGAAAATTAGTTGATTTATTTTGTAAAAAAAGAATGTTTTTCGACATCTTTTGTTAGAATTGAAGGATTGTTCCTTTTATTAAAGTTAAGAAAAAAAAGTTAGTTGAATTTTTTGTAAAAAAAAAATTTTTCGACATCTTTTGGTAACATTGAAGGGTTGGTTCTTTTACGAAAGTTGCTTCTTTATCGTTGGAGACCAAAAAAAAAAGTGAAATGACGAAAATACCCCTGATTACTATTGGTGAATAGTGCTACAGTGTTTTGTCTATTAGATATATTTGATTCTAAATCGCATGGTCATATGTTGGACCCACCGTGAGTGTCAATCATCTATTTAAACAACCGTACATATGTTTGATAATTTTGTTAAATTCCTTAGATCTTGCTGAAATTTTTAACAATGCAAATCTACTTTGAAGTGCTTCGAATGTATGCTCAATATCTTTCCTTAACGTATGACGAATGTGCATTTTTCTAGTACGGTTAGACTCTGCCGACAAGTGCATCTGGATGTTCTTTAAATAACATAAAATACTCGGGAATATAATTACTAGAAAAATTGATTATACCTTCAATGATTCGCATAAATAATTGACAGCACATAGAAAAACACTGTTTAAAATAGTTTGATAGATACTTTGGTGTTTCCGAAAGATAATCATCATGTGCAACGAGTTGATAACGCACATTTTATACATATGTTACGCACTTTATCGGTTCATAATTTGGTTCACTTCATGGAATTTGAAGACATAAGATTTGTATTTGTGCAAGGATATGATTTCAAGCAAAGAGCATTAAAAAGGAGCATCAAGATTAATATAGTTCAAGATTTCAGCTCAAAATAGATTAAACAAGAGGAATAGCAGATATATCAGCTAATGTGGCACATCCCTTCAAAGATGCAACGCATCATTACATGTTAAAAGACCCATTCGGTAACAGAAAATATGAGATGTGGCGCATCATTATGGTTGTGGCGCATGGTTTCAGAACAGGGAAGGGAGATGCGGAGCATCGTGTCCCGGATTGACAAGCAAGTTAGAAAAAATTTAGAAATAGGAGAAGGGTTTTGGCCAATTTGGGGGACGATTTTCAGCCTTAGGGTTACGAAATTTCAAGGGTTTTGAGGTCGTTTCAAGAGCTTTTCAAGGATTCATCATCAAGATCAAGTCATTACTCAATTTTGTCAATTGGTACTCTTTGTTTGCATTATTTTAGTGATATCATAATGAATTCTATTATGCAGGGGCGGAACATAGTGTTACTCAAAGGGGGTATCCGTCATACCTGAATTTAACGGGAAATAAAATTTACACTCAAAACTTTTTTACCAAAAAATAAGGATTTTTAGTGTTTACCTCTGCTGACAATGAAAAATTTGTTAAATTTTTACACACGACCCATCTATATTCGGGTTCAAGTTCCGCCACTGCTCTTATGTTTATTTTTTTAGTTGATTATTGCTTGAACATGTTAGGCTAAATCCCTTGTGTTTGCTTAGATGTGAAGTTTTTAATCGTTGAAATGTATTATTTTATGGATTATAATGTTTGAATTGATTGATTTTATTGAGTTCAATTAAAGAACCATTGTTATGTTTTGTTTATCTCTTTAATTCAATTACATTTATTGTTGACTAATCAATGAGAGTGAGTTAGTGATATACAATTCATGCTTCAAAACTTAAGTGTTCTAGACGGATAAATATATAAATTCAAGTGATTGTTTTATGTGTCTATTTGGTAATTGAATGTTTTGTTAAACAGCATAATCACGAAATTACTTTGAGTGATCATTGTGATTTAGTTTTAACTAGTGTTCAAACCCTCGCTTCGCGCTGGGGGTTCGGTTTTCAATGTATTTTATTGCGTTTAGTTTGTAAAATTATTTCGTGGCGAACGATGATGTCGTTGAAGCGCAACTCGAGTCGAACTAAAAGGTATAACCCGTGAAAAATTTAAATATTATTTTAAATTTACAATATATGTGCATCTCCTCGTTTCGCTATGGAATTGTCGATTTTTAAAAATATAACGCAAAATGAACGTGTATGAAAAGTACCTCAAATATTTAGCATTTTTAAAAAAGCGTCCGTTTTGCGTATAGCTAGTGACATTGTGTTCCTAAAATTATTTCGAGTTTAACGATGGTGTCAGAAAAATTTGACTCGATGCGAGCGCGAAGATATGGCCCGTTGAATATTTGGGCGGAGTTTATTTAAGATTTTTTATGAAAATGATAATTTGACGTCGATTTGATTTTTTGAGAAAAGTGTGGGGGACTTTGTTGTGCAAATGGAAAGAAAAAAATTGAAAAGGCAAAAATGCCCTTACTATTCATTTCCACTCTCTTTTAGAATATAGGTATAATATAATATAATGTGAGTACAACTAAATTGAATCTCAATATTTTAATCAAGCATAATTTATATTATTTGAGTTTGATCAAAAGAACCATTATTGTGATTGTTTGTTACTTTAATTCAAATTACATAGGTTGTTGATTGATTAATGTGAGTAAATTGATGAGGTGAGTAAATCTCAATGTTCGGTGATTTAAATGAGGTTAGAGCTGTGGATGATAGATTTGGTTAGAATTTTAACGCAATAGTAGATAAGTTTAACACGTTTACTGGTGATGCCGGTTTATTGGATATTCCACTTTGTGGTTGTCGTTTCACATGAATGAACAAGGTGGCGTCAAAGATGAGCAAAATAGACAGAGTTCTTGTGTCTCATAATGTCATGGATATGTTTTCGGATCTGAAGTTGACTACTTTTCCATGTTTATATCCAGATCAATTTCCCATTTTGTTACGTGACATTAAAATGGACTTTGGTCCATTACCATTTAAATTTTTTCATTTTTGGATGTCGTTGAATGGTTTTGACGTCATCTTGAAAGAAGCGGTGGATAATGATGATTATGAGGATACAGATTCTTTTCATGAGAAGCTTAAAGTGTTGAAATACAAGATCAAACATTGGACGTCTATGAAACATGCAGTGAACAGGTCGCGTTTAAATGTGATTTCGGAGAGATTAACTGAGATTGAATTGAAGGTAGACAGTTCTATTGCAACGCAAATGAAGTTAAAAGAAAGATTGGAGATTTTGCAAGAAATTAACTTCTTCCAAGATCTAGATGATTAGGATGTGATTCAAAAAGCCAAAGTAAGATGGAATGTGGAAGGAGTAAACAAACGATTCATGGTCTTTCTTTGAATGGAGTTTGGGTTACAGATCCGTTAATTATAAAAAATGCGTTCAAAGAGTTTTATGGTGTTAAATTTGCTCGTGACTTGAACAATATCAGTCTTCCCAGATTACGGCATGATTCAGTGTTATTAGAAGCTGATAGGGTGTCATTAGAATGAGTGGTTTCGGAAGAGGAGATTAAAAATGCGGTTTGGAGTCGCGATGGTGAGAAAGCTCCGTTCCGGATGATTTTTCGTTCGCCTTCATTAAGAAATTTTGGGATTTTTTAAAGGCAGATTTGGCGCACTCGATTCGATATACATTTTCTGAATGTTTCCTAGAGGGGCAGATCCAGCGTTTATATCACTTATTCCTAAGATTGCAAATCCTACTTGTATAATGGATTATGCCCGATATCACTAACTATGGTTTAATACAAAGTTGTTACTAAAATTTTATCAAATCGAATGGCATCTTTTATTGATAAGGTGATTAGTAATGTTCAGTCTTCTTTTATTTAAAGGTAGACATATATTGGACGGTCCTTTGATTGTAAGTGAGTTGTTTAATTTATACAAGACGAAGAAGCATATGTTAATGATTTTTAAAGTTCACTTCGAAAAGGCATACGACACAGTAAGTTGGGATTTCTTGGATCACATGTTATCGTAATTAAGATTTGGAAATGCATGGCGAGCTTGGATTGGTATGTGCTTGAATAATGCTCAATCCTCGGTTCTGATTAAAGGTAGTCCAATCGGAGAATTTCGTATTAAGTGTGGTCTTCATCAGGGTGATCGATTAAGGACTTTTTTTATTTCTTTTAATAATGGAGAGGTTACATATTATTTTGAGAGATAATGTTGATGCATGTTTGATTAAGGGTGTTCGTATTGCTAAATCTGTGGTCAATGTCTCTCATCTTTTTTACGCAGATGACGCAATTATCTTATCTGAATGGGACAATGACAGCTTTACTAATATTGTTCGTGTTTTTAATGATTTCTATTATTACTCAGGGTTAAAGATAAATGTGCTCAAATCGCACTTGTTTGGTATTGGAGTTCTTGATTCAATAATGGATGATTCAGTTCGTGAATTTGGGTGCTCAAAGGTACACTTCCTTTCACTTATTTAGGTTTCCATTAGGAGTAAATATGAATATTTTCTTGAACTGGAAGCCTTTATGTGAGAGGTTTCGTAACAAATTATTGGGGTGGAAAGCATATATGTTATCTATTGGTGGTAGATATACTTTGTTAAAAGCGGTATTGGGTAGTATGTGAATATTTATGTCTCTATTTAAATGTCCGGATGCGGTCTTAAGGAGTTAGAAAGTTTGCGAGCTAATTTTTTTGGGAAGTCATGATTGTATCAAGAAGATTCATTGGGTTAAATGGGATCTTGTTCTTAATTCATTGGATCATGGTGGGTTGGATGTCAGTAGCTTACGCGCTTTTAATCTTGTTCTAATCTATAAATGGCTATGGCGCTTCGTTTTTAGTCCCAATTCTTTGTGGGTATCGGTTTTGAATGTTATTTATGATAATCCTTCGGTTGGTGATGGAGGATCAGTAGGTAATGGAGTTTGGCATAATATTATATCTTATTTTATCAAGAGCAAAAACATTGGCTTAATTCCTCATGATGTATTCAGGATGAAAATAGGTGATGGCAATTCAATTCGTTTTTGGAAAGATCATTGGATCAAGGACGGTACTCTAAAAGATAAATTTAGTAGGCTTTATCATCTAGACTCGTCTGAAAACTGCACCTTAGCTGAGAGAATTTTTACGGGTACATGGTGTTGTTCATGGAAAAGGTCTTAGAAAGGAAAATTACAGGAAATGGTTTTGTTCATTGGTCCTATGGAGCTATCGGAAGAAACTGATGTTTGGATGTGGAAATTTCCTAATGATGTTGGGTATTCTGTAAGTATAACTAGACAAGAAATAAATAGCAACTGGATGCCTGTATCAACCATATACACATTTTGGGTAAGAGAATTAACTAGGAAGATTAATATATTTTTATGGAGGGTCGCACATGACAGACTTCCTACACGCATTAATCTTTCGTATCGATGTTGTCTTTCGTGCAATTATGGTGTCGAATCGCAACATCATGTTTTGTTCGAATGCAAAGTGGCTGAAGATTTTGGCGTATGTGACAACCCGGAAATTTCCGACCAAATTTAAACTTTATCTTTATATTATTCTGACACGATAAGCAAAGTTTGTTAAGTTATATCTCAAGAATTGTAAACTGTACTCATACATTCATTTAACCTCGACCAAATTCTGACGATTCACGAACCATTATATGAATGGATATGATTATATGTATATGTATATATATTATAACTTGAGAATATTAACAAAGTATTAAACGTAAAATACTTTACATGAACATATTTGTTTCAATATGTTTATCGATAGGAATTAGAAGATAATATCAAATGATTTACTTATCAGATACATTGTATGATTACGAGTCTCTGCTGAGAGGTCCACTTTGATTTAGGAAATCTTTCCTTTTTAACGGCATTCGGAATAAATGGTAAAGTGATTTACATGTAAGAACAAAAGTGTCAATTAATGGGAACTAGACAAGGGTTAGTGGAGATTCCTATTTGATGTTCAATTCATGCTTTACAATATTTTTCCTCGTGGTTTTAGTAAGATAATTATTTTACCTTTCATATTATTTAATGTGAAAGTAAGGTTATGAAATATAAATAACTTAAAAAAATGGATATTGAAAAATTAAGTAAATCGACGTTTTACATTAAAAATGATTTCATACAATTAACTATCCAATGAACTTTAATCTTCGATTCATAAACAAACTATAAATTTTAAAAACAGGAAACCCGTGATACCTTATATATGGTTTTATTTCTTAAATGAAATCGTTTTACGATATAACAAATCCTATTATTAAAACCTTTTAACTAAACGATTTTAGAATATATATATATATATATATATATATATATATATATATATATATATATATATATATATATATATATATATATATATATATATATATATATATATATATATATATAATGTTAACTTAAAAATAAAATGTTTTGATTATATATATTTTCTTCTAAAGAGTTAAATAATATTATTTAAATATATTTTAATAGATAATGAGAAGTCAATTTAAAGAAGCAAATGACCAAAACACTCAAATGAATGAGTTATATTTTGAGTGGGATAGTTTTTCATTTAATTGAAATCTTGTTATGTATAAGGGTACATTACACGAAACATAAAGTACTAGTTTTCTAAGCATACGAAAATGCGTTCGATAAACCGGAACCGAGAAATAAGTAGAGCGACAACGTACGAATTATCAGAACTAAAATTTCAATTTAACTATGCAGGTAAATATAATATAATATATAATTAATTATATAAATTAAATATATTACATATATAAATATATAATCGAGTGTCGGCAGACTAAATAATGGATCATGAGCTGGTGAAGGCCCTCATGCGATTGCATGGGATTCACCACACCAAGCCATGCGATCGCATGGTTAACAGGTACCAAAATAATTGAGTTTTCACTTTGCACGTCGCAATGTTATGTATATATATATATATATATATATATATATCCATCTGCTATCGAGTTCTCACACACATATATATCATATCCATATTTCTATACTATGTATTACTTATTTAAATTTATTACTATGTTTATTAACATTATTATTAAGATTAATATTACTATTAATCTTATAGATTAGGAGTATTATTGTTAATATTATACATAAAATATTACGACTGAGTGCTGTCCGAATGATTTCAAAATGGTTTTTCGAGCGGGATAGAGCTGAGGAAATTATGGGTTATAGCTATGGAGATTATGGGTAATGTTCGAAGGTATAGCTCGTGAGTCAATCTAGTGTTTATCGTCTCTGTTGCGTCTACGTACTTTCCTGCAATATTGAATCTCAATATTGATACGTGAGCACTCATAACTTAAATTTTATATATTATTAGTGTATCCCTGACTAGTGCTCGAGAATATAGGATTATGCATGCTTGTACGTTTGATATTGTCGTTAGATAGATTATCTTGAATCCTGAATTAGATACATATGCTACTGAGATAAGGTATATGATATGCATGTCGTTGGAAAGCTAGCGAAAAATTAAGAACTTTTCATTTGGAACTCGTGCGATTTCGATGAACGGATTAAAAGATATAGTCAACTGAATTATTATTAATTTTAGTATATTTATTGTTAAAATGATTATTATTACTATCGTCGTTATTATCGTCGTTATAATTATTATCTAATAATAATTATTATTATTATCAATATCATTATCGTTATAAGTATTATTATTAAAAATTGTCATTTTTATTAGTATTACTACCGTTATTATCATTAAGATTATTATTAACATTATCATTACTATTATTATTATTATTATTATTATTATTATTATTATTATTATTATTATTATTATTATTATTATTATTATTATTATTATTTTCATTAAAATAGTTATTAGTATTATCATAAATATTATTATAATATTTATTAATATTAGTATTATCTAATTATTATGACTACTAATATTATCTTTATTATGAATGCGATAAAAAAGAGGACTAAAAGCTATTAATCAAATCGATTAGGAAGACATTGATGTAGATAAAAATATCGTTTTCATTATTTTTATCATTAGTTTTATTATTAAAAGTATTATTAATATTTAAACTATCATTTTACTAAAATTATCATTTTTAATAGAAATATCATTGTTATTATAAGATATCATTATTATTATCATTTTAGCATTATTATTATTAATTATCATTTTGAATAGAATTATTATCTTTATAAAATATTATTATTATTACTGTTAATATTAAAAAGTATCGTTATTATTATCATGAATAGAATGATCATTTATCATAATTAATATCATCATTAGTAAATATAAATATTGTTATTATTATTAGTAGAATAACAATAATAACTAATATTATTATAATACAACTTTTACTTATTATTATCAATATTATTTATTCAAATAAATATGGGATACAAAGATACTTTTACCACGCGTAATATAATTACATTAATAATACCTATCACTATAGTTTAACAATATTAATTGAACTTCATAAATTTTATTACTTAAGATATATAAAAATATATTTTTATCATATATAAACTTTAATATAAATTTTTATTAATAAGTGACTTTTATTATTTACTTTAATAAAATCCGATAAATATATTTAAAACGACTATATTTAGGTTATATAATAAACAAGTATAGATTTTGGAAATCATTTTGAGTCAAGTTGACTTTTGTTGACTTTTGCATATTAGTCTCGAGCATTAGGATTGTGATACACTACGGTTTGGCCTAAAATTGTTAGACAGATATTGACCAACATATATATATATATATATATATATATATATATATATATATATATATATATATATATATATATATATATATATATATATATATATATATATATGATTAATATAGGTTCGTGAATCCGAGGCCAACCTTGCACTTGTTCAATGCCGTCATATGTATTTTTACTACGAAATACAGTATAGTGAGTTTCATTTGCTCCCTTTTTAAATGCTTTTGCAATATATATTTTTGGGACTGAGAATACATGCGCTGCTTTTTATAAATGTTTTATGAAATAGACACAAGTAATCGAAACTACATTCTATGGTTGAATTATCGAATCGAATATGCCCCTTTTTAGTCTGGTAATCTAAGAATTAGGGAACAGACACTCTAATTGACGCGAATCCTAAAGATAGATCTATTGGGCTCAACAAACCCCATCCATGTCGCGGATGCTTTAGTACTTCGAATTTATCATGTCCGAAGTTGTCCCGGAATGATGGGGATATTCTATATGCATCTTGTTAAGGTCGATTACCAGGTGTTCAATCCATATGAATGATTTTTATCTCTATGCAGTTTGTGCAAAAAGCCTGATATGAGATGTATATTGAAACGAAAAATGAAAATCTTGTGGTCTATTAAAATTATGGAAATGATTGATTTCGATAAACTAATGAACTCACCAACCTTTTGGTTGACACTTGAAAGCATGTTTATTCTCAGGTATTAAGGAAATCTTCCACTGTGCATTTGCTCATTTTAAAGATATTACTTGGAGTCATTCATGGCATATTTCAAAAGACGTTGCATTTGAGTCATTAAGTTCATCAAGATTGATAATAAGTCATTCATAGTTTGGATATGTTATGAGATATTTTGCATGCCTGTCAACTTTAGTTGTAATGAAAGTTTGTCTTTTAAAAACGAATGCAATGTTTGTAAAATGTATCATTTAGAGGTCAAATACCTCACGATGTAATCATATGTTATTGTATTCGTCCTTATGGATTAGGATGGTTCACTTCATGTGGTATCAGAGCGGTGGTCTTAGCAAACCAGGTCTTGCATTAGTGTGTCTAACTGATAGTTGATAAGATGCATTAGTGAGTCTGGACTTCGACCTTAGCTGCATGTCAAAAGTTTTGCTTATCATATTCTGTCGGCAATTACCTGCTCATTATTCTTAGTCTAGACACATCTTACTGCATTGATTGCATGAATAGTGTATAGACAAAGTTCATATCTTAATGTATCTGCCAATTCATATCTTAGCGTATCTATTACTGTAAACCTTGCCTGGCATATTCCGTAAATTCCTCCGTAATCTATGAAATCTTTTGTTCTATATATATAGATATATAGATATTCTATGTAATTAGAATACCATCCGATAGCCAGAAATCATTTCCTATTGAAAAATCCTTTGTTCAATCGTACGAAATGGAATACGCCACTAGTTCAAGTCCCTCGGATTCTGATATCGAGTTTCACTCGAACTCCGAAAGCAGTGTGACCGGAATGGATCAACCAATCAGCCATCACTTATTCTGGATGAATTGGGGATGGGTTCGTACTCTACTTAATCATTGGAGACAAGAAGAAGGTGATCCCTTCCATCCACCACATTTCCCTCTTGGTGAAGAACCTGAAGCACTCACCGGCGAACCTGTTCGAGACACCATTTTCTCTCTCATTTCTAGAGTATCTCAGCATGATTATATACTATCTCACATTCTAGATCTTATTCACCCACTCGTCCGAACCACCAATCATCATGGAGTAATAGAAGAAGTCGGCGAGCTTCGCGCTCAGGTAGTGGCGTTGGAGAATATGGTGCAAAGGTTACAAGCACCAGCAGCACCACCGGCATCAACAATATCACCATCATCAACGCCAACCGTACCATTACCACCACCAACCACCACCACGTCGTAAACCTCAATTTTTCAATCTGTCCCACAAGCACCAATGTCATACGCCTTATAGATACCATGGAATACCAACAACAACAAACGATGAAGTATTGATTCATAACTTCATCGAGGAAATATTCTGCAGAGAATATGTAGTCTCTAAAAGATTTAGAGATTATTTTTTCTAGTTCTAATTGTAAACCAGATGAGTGAGCGAAATGATGAAATGAAACCCTGATTGGAATGGTGCACGATTTACAAGCTAGACTTGTTTTACCAACATAATCAGCAGTACCATCAACATCACCAGTACTAACAGTACTGTTAGCATCACCAGCACCAGCAGCATCTACAACATCACCAGCTCCATCAACCCTATAATCACCACAGATATCATCACAAATCAACAACAAGTATGTCATATCAACGAGTTATGAAGTATTAACTCAGTTCCACTGAAGGATTTATATGTATATCTTATATATATAAATTTTAAATCATAATAAATCTTTCCGTACTAAGCTATTATGTGTGAATCTTAACTACTCGGTTAATTCATATTACTAATATGCTATGATGTACATCCTTCGTCAGAGACTTAACCATCGTTAACTACAATTTCTGTTTCAATTCAATGAATTCCATTTTATAATAAATCAAGTGTATTATTCAAATATAGGTTTGATTTTACACTTTCATCATCGATGTACTCGAAAATTTTCAGATAACATCAGTCGTACCTTGCGAAGTTCAAAAGAATTCCACGAATACCAACATCATGCATCAACAAATAACGAAGCATTGATTCATAATTTCAATTTCATTGAAGAAATACTCCGTAAAAGTTATGTAATTTCTAAAGTTTTAGGGATTATTCAATTCTAATTTCAACCGTAAATCAAATGAGTTTAATTTAATATTAACTCATTAAATCTATGTTACATCTGAAGAAAATATACACATATATATTTTCATAAAGACTGTAATAAAATTCTTTTGTACAAAATATTAATTGTAAATTTTTTTTTAACGAGTAGGTAATATCCGAGAGATATATAAATTCACAATTTATATGCTACATTCTTCGAATCTGATTCAGCAATCACCAACTATACTCACTACTTTCACAACAATATACATTATTTTATAGAAATCAAAACAACCATTCTCATTCAAATTTGATTAGGTATTCTGATTTTGACAAATCAAAATCCAAGTCAAGATTTAACAGAAGACATCACTCTTAGAATCTTACATCTTTTAAAGCTATACTTTAACTTTAAAACTGTGATAGAACATCACTTCTATTCACAAAACCCCGAAAAATATTCGTATCATTCAAAATTCTAGAACATCATAAGTATATTAACGATTACAATCTGTGTTCAAACCCTTCGAAATTCCTGAAGACACTTCAAATAATGAACAATCGAGATGATGATCCAACTACATGTTACCCACAGTTATGTACCTGAAAAACTCTTGAAACCAAAGTAAAAGTTTAAACACGTATCCGCGTCAGATTCTTTGGCATTTATTAGCAAAAAAAAAATTAACTTTGCGATTCCTTTTCAAAGTAGCCAGTTTTGTCACAGCTCCCGCAAGTCAACTTTGACTTTTCAGTTGAAACATCTTATTATAACCTCGATATATACGTTTCCCTATCGCCATCGTTACCAGAAAACCTTTTATATCCCATCACATTAGTAGTAAACGTACCAACAATTTCATTGATCCTTAAGCCTATCCGAAAAATCACTATACTTATTCATTGAAACCCTATCTTGTACTCATCTGCATCTTGTAATGGTAGTTACCATACCGAAAAGCTTAAATCATTATTCTCGAATTTTGCAGCAATTCTACGCCAGCAGTTATATATATACATATAACGTCTACCTCCAAGACTTACATACTATGAATGTGAAGTTTCTGAAAAACACCTCAATCTATGAATTAGTTCTCCGAAATTTTGGAAAAGCTAAATGAAGCAGCAGGAAACTGTAGACAACCGTAACAGTTAAAAGTTTGATGATAAAGAATAGTGTGTTGGCAAAGCTCAGAAAAAGAGAAGGTTTGGAACTAGAAAACGGATTGAGCAAACCATGAAGAAGGCTGTGGACAAATCACAAAGACTAAACCTGCCTTCAAAGAATCCAAATGATTCAGTGTCTGCTGAAGTCATTAACAAATATCTTGCTCCTGACTCTAAACCCTTGTGGACAATATTCTTCATCATCCTCTAATATTAGAAATTCTAAGTTATTATCATATCTTTCATTATAAATATCTTCGATGTTCCTGAAGATATCTTCATAACTATTGTTATCCGAAATCATTTGCCTCTTCCCGCTATCTGTGTTACATCATAAAAGAAACTATTTTAGTTTCTAAATTCTGAAACCTTCGAGTTTAAAATATGAATGTTTTTGAAGTAGTGTTGGGAACTGAAGCATGATTTAGTATAATATAATGACACTTGATCAACGTGATTATATTACAGTAAGTCATGCTGAGTTTCTAAATGGAACATGATGATTCACAGATCATAACGTCATCATGTGCCATGTTACACGACTCTTGTATTCTACTTAACCTCTAAACATATCAGGAAAATATTTTTCTTGATGATTCGGCCTTTTCCAAGGTATTCTGGTAATTTGACAAATCAAGATCGTGCCATTACAATTTTCTTCTTAGAACATTAACCATGTTCATTCCAAAATTCAAATCTACAAATTCTGGACCATTACATGCGGTGCTTAATGGCAAGAAGAGAAAATAAAAGAATAAAGCTCCGAAATAGAAATTGGAGTATAAATCGCAGCAAATAAGAGAAAACATTAACTGTGGATGACAATGATTATAGAAGACAGAAGCAGGGACTTTGAAGTATAAGGAGGATATAAAACCCAACGACAACTCAGAAATTACAAACCATATATATCGATACATATAGCAATATAAAGACACGAGAGAACTAAAAACACTATAAAACCAAGAATATAGTAGAAGTAAATAGATTCTTCCGGCAGTAGATGAAAAAGAAGAATGACAGATATGAAAGTTATGAATATATCAAGAAGCAGAACTGGATGAAGCATATTGATGAATGCTTTAAAGTATGAGTTGAGGGAGAAAGAATAGAAGGTGTGAGTTGTAAGGAAACGAAGGGGTGGATTTATAGTAAAATATCTGACAGAGCAATCAAAACAGATGATCGCATTTAAAGCGGATCCTAATTTCCTTAATTATCGAAGAATCAAATCTTATTACGAAGATTTTCTCCAAATCTCTTGAACTCCAGAAACCAACCCATCTACGTCAGAAGATATGACGAAACTTACTTTTACTCATTTAACTCTTTTGTGATAACTTCACTCATACTCTTCACATAAATAGATTGTTATATCCAAATTACTCAATGATGATAAAATTCTATTTATCAACTCATATTTGTCATGAAAACATTCTTATTATTATCCATGACGACCTCGATCAAATTTCGGGGACGAAATTTCTTTAACGGGTAGGTACTGTGACAACCCGGAAATTTCCGACCAAATTTAAACTTTATCTTTATATCATTCCGACACGATAAGCAAAGTTTGTTAAGTTAAATCTCAAGAATTGTAAACTGTACTCATACATTCATTTAACCTCGACCAAATTCCGACGATTCACGAACCATTATATGAATGGATATGATTATATGTATATGTATATATATTATAACTTGAGAATATTAACAAAGTATTAAACGTAAAATACTTTACATGAACATATTTGTTTCAATATGTTTATCGATAGGAATTAGAAGATAATATCAAATGATTGATTTATCAGATACATTGTATGGTTACGAGTCTCTGCTGAGAGGTCCACTTTGATTTAGGAAATCTTTCATTTTTAACGGCATTAAGAATAAATGGTAAAGTGATTTACATGTAAGAACAAAAGTGTCAATTAACGGGAACTAGACAAGGGTTAGTGGAGATTCCTATTTGATGTTCAATTCATGCTTTACAATATTTTTCCTCGTGGTTTTATTAAGATAATTATTTTACCTTTCATATTATTTAATGTGAAAGTAAGGTTATGAAATATAAATAATTTAAAAAATGGATATTGAAAAATTAAGTAAATCGACGTTTTACATTAAAAATGATTTCATACAATTAACTATCCAATGAACTTAAATCTTCGATTCATAAACAAACTGTAAATTTTAAAAACAGGAAACCCGTGATACCTTATATATGGTTTTATTTCTTAAATGAAATCGTTTTACGATATAAAAAATCCTATTATTAAAACCTTTTAACTAAATGATTTTAGAATATATATATATATATATATATATATATAATAATAAACTTTGAAAATATATTTTTAGTTTTGAAAAATATACGTTACATCATTAAATAAAATTTTGATTATATATATATATATATATATATATATATATATATATATATATATATATATATATATATATATATATATATATATATATATATATATATATATATATATATGTTAAGCAAATTTCTAAACAATGATATATATTATTACATAAGTAAATATAATGTTAACTTAAAAATAAAATGTTTTGATTATATATATTTTCTTCTAAAGAGTTAAATAATATTATTTAAATATATTTTAATAGATAATGAGAAGTCAATTTAAAAAAGCAAATGACCAAAATACTCAAATGAATGAGTTATATTTTGAGTGGGATAGTTTTTCATTTAATTGAAGTGTTGTTATGTATAAAGGTACATTACACGAAACATAAAGTACTAGTTTTCTAAGCATACGAAAATGCGTTCGATAAATCGGAACCGAGACATAAGTCGAGCGACAACGTACAAATTATCAGAACTAAAATTTCAATTTAACTATGCACGTAAATATAATATAATATATAATTAATTATATAAATTAAATATATTATATATATAAATATATAATCGAGTGTCGGCAGACTAAATAATGGATCATGAGCTGGTGAAGGCCCTCATGCGATCGCATGGGATTCACCACACCAAGCCATGCGATCGCATTGTTAACAGGTACCAAAATAATTGAGTTTTCATTTTGCACGTCGCAATGTTATGTATATATATATATATATATATATGTATATATATATATATATATATATATATATATATATATATATATATATATGTATATATATATATATGTATATATATATATATATGTATATATATATATATATGTATATATATATGTATATTTGTATATATATATATATGTATATATATATATATATATATATATATATATATATATATATATATATATATATATATATATATATCCATCTGCTATCGAGTTCTCACACACACATATATCATATCCATATTTCTATACTCTGTATTACTTATTTAAATTTATTATTATGTTTATTAACATTATTATTAAGATTAATATTACTATTAATCTTATAGATTAGGAGTATTATTGTTAATATTATACATAAAATATTACGACGGAGTGCTGTTCGAATGATTTTAAAATGGTTTTTCGAGCAGGATAGAGCTGAGGAAATTATGGGTTATAGCTTTGGAGATTATGGGTAATGTTCGAAGGTATAGCTCATAAGTCAATCTAGTGTTTATCGTTTCCATTGCATCTACGTACTTTCCTGCAATATTGAATCTCAATATTGATACGTGAGCACTCATAACTTAACTTTTATATATTATTAGTGTATCCCTGACTAGTGCACGAGAATATAGGATTATGCATGCTTGTACGTTTGATATTGTCATTAGATAGGTTATGTTGAATCCTGAATTAGATACATATGCTACTGAGATAAGGTATATGATATACATGTTGTTGGAAAGCTAGCGAAAAATTAAGAACTTTTCATTTAGAACTCGTCTGATTTCGATGAACGGATTAAAAGATATAGTCAACTGAATTATTATTAATTTTAGTATATTTATTGTTAAAATGATTATTATTACTATCGTCGTTATTATCGTCGTTATAATTATTATCTAATAATAATTATTATTATTATTATTATCAATATCATTATCGTTATAAGTATTATTATTAAAAATTGTCATTTTTATTAGTATTACTACCGTTATTATCATTAAGATTATTATTAACATTATCATTACTATTATTACTATTATCATTATTATTATTATTATTATTATCATTAAAATAGTTATTAGTATTATCATAAATATTATTATAATATTTATTATTATTAGTATTATCTAATTATTATGACTACTAATATTATCCTTATTATGAATGCGATATAAAAGAGGACTAAAAGCTATTAATCAAATCGATTAGGAAGACATTGATATAGATAAAAATGTCGTTTTCATTATTTTTATCATTAGTTTTATTATTAAAAGTATTATTAATATTTAAACTATCATTTTACTAAAATTATCATTTTTAATAGAAATATCATTGTTATTATAAGATATCATTATTATTATCATTTTAGTATTATTATTATTAATTATCATTTTGAATAGAATTATTATCTTTATAAAATATTATTATTATTATTAATGTTAATATTAAAAAGTATCGTTATTATTATCATGAATAGAATGATAATTTATCATAATTAATATCATCATTAGTAAATATAAATATTGTTATTATTATTAGTAGAATAACAATAATTAATAATATTATAATACAACTTTTACTTATTATTATCAATATTATTTATTCAAATAAATATGGGATACAAAGATATTTTTACCACGCGTAATATAATTACATTAATAATACCTATCACTATAGTTTAACGATATTAATTGAACTTCATAAATTTTATTACTTAAGATATATAAAAATATATTTTTATCATATATAAACTTTAATATAAATTTTTATTAATAAGTGAATTTTATTATTTACTTTAATAAAATCCGATAAATATATTTAAAACGACTATATTTAGGTTATATAATAAACAAGTATAGATTTTGGAAATCATTTTGAGTCAAGTTGACTTTTGTTGACTTTTGCATATTAGTCTCGAGCATTAGGATTGTGATACACTACGGTTTGACCTAAAATTGTTAGACAGATATTGACCAACACACATATATATATATATATATATATATATATATATATATATATATATATATATATATATATATATATATATATATATATATATATATATATAGTGGTAGGATTAAGAGGGAAGTAACCAATCGGGGGGAAGCGGCGGGAAGCAAAAACTTTTTTTTTCGTTTTTTGAAAAAACTTTGTTCACGAACATTATAGATTGGATGAGAATATGAACATTTAGTAGAGACACTTTGTGATAAATGTTTTTAGTTTGGCGGGAAAACGCTCGAAGAAGTAATATATAACAATTATCGTGTTTTTCGAGCGTATGTTGAGGTTTTAGCTATTGGGGTTTAGATATTAGGGTTTAGATATTAGGGTTTATAGGGTTTAGATATTAGGGTTTAGAAATTTACGGTTTAGGGTTTAGATTTAGGGTTTAGATTTAGGATTTAGATTGAGTTTTTAACACGAACGGTTTAGAGTTTAGGGTTTAGGGTTTGGTGTTTTGGGTTTATGGAATAAACCCAAAACACCAAACCCTAAACCCTAAACCCTAAACTCTAAATCGGGCTAAATTTTACTTCACAAAACATGAAAAAAAAACGTTCATATTCTTCACGAACAATATTATCTTGAATGTTATTTTTGTCGATCATTTTCCCACCTAAATAATAACATTCATCACGAAGTGTCTCTTCTAAATGTTTATATTTTCGTGTGATCTTGATGCCGGAAAAAAAAAATTCCAAAAAAAACCAAAATTTTTTTTTTTTTGCTTCCCCCCGCTTCCCCCCGATTGGTTACTTCCCCCCGCTTCCCCCCAATTGGTTACTTCCCCATTGATCCTGCCCCTATATATATATATATATATATATATATATATATATATATATATATATATATATATATATATATATATATATATAGGTTCGTGAATCCGAGGCCAACCTTGCACTTGTTCAATACCGTCATATGTATTTTTACTACGAAATACAGTATAGTGAGTTTCATTTGCTCCCTTTTTAAATGCTTTTGCAATATATATTTTTGAGACTGAGAATACATGCGCTGCTTTTTATAAATGTTTTACGAAATAGACATAAGTAATCAAAATTACATTCTATGGTTGAATTATCGAATCGAATATGCCCCTTTTTAGTCTGGTAATCTAAGAATTAGGGAACAGATACCCTAATTGACGCGAATCCTAAAGATAGATCTATTGGGCTCAACAAACCCCATCCATGTCGCGGATGCTTTAGTACTTCGAATTTATCATGTCTGAAGTTGTCCTGAAATGATGGGGATATTCTATATGCATCTTGTTAAGGTCGATTACCAGGTGTTCAATCCATATGAATGGGTTTTATCTCTTTGTAGTTTGTGCGAAATGCCTGATATGAGATGTATATTGAAACGAAAAATGAAAATCTTGTGGTCTATTAAAATTATGGAAATGATTGATTTCGATAAACTAATGAACTCACCGACCATTTGGTTGACACTTGAAAGCATGTTTATTCTCAGGTATTAAGGATCTTCCGCTGTGCATTTGCTCATTTTAAAGATATTACTTGGAGTCATTCATGGCATATTTCAAAAGATGTTGCATTCGAGTCGTTGAGTTCATCAAGATTGATAATAAGTCATTCATAGTTTGGATATATTATGAGATAGTATGCATGCCTGTCAACTTTAGTTGTAATGAAAGTTTGTCTTTTAAAAACGAATGCAATGTTTGTAAAATGTATCATTTAGAGGTCAAATACCTCGCGATGTAATCATATGTTATTGTATTCATCCTTATGAATTAGGACGGGTCACTTCAGCGTAGAGTCAAGTTATGGATTGATGTTGATTTGCCGAGTTTTAACAATTGGAATGCGTGGATGGTTTGGTTTGAAGATTGGCGCACTTCCATCAACAAAAGACAAGACTTTATGATATTATTGCATCGTTGGTTTGGCATATTTGGCGGTATCGGAATAATATTTTATTTCGAACCCAAGAGATGAAGAAGGATGGTATTTTGATTCTATTGTTATTTTTGTTTTTAACTGGTTGTGTAGTAGAGGTAAGTCGAATGTAAGTTGGAACGAGTGGCTCATAAGGCCAGTGTAATTTTGGGGCTTGCCTAGCTTCTCGCTAGGTAAGTTTGGTTTTCTATTAAAATTTTGGCCGTTCAAAAAAAAAAATTTGATAAACACCTTGTGCTTTAACACTTAGTGATTTAGGCACTTACATATGCAAGTAAGTAATAATTTGAATGGTAATTTAATATCATAGTCGTGTAATTGCATAAAGTGATATTTGTAATTAGAATTCTACGTAAGTTTAATCCAAATTGAATCTCAACAGGTTAACCAACCTATAATTTAATCTTTATAATGGGGTTAATGTGAGTTAATTGATATCGGCTAAAAAGTCACATTTTCACCCCGGTATTAAGGCCCAAAAACAAGAAAGATTCAAACTTTATCGGCAAAATACCCACTTCTTTGGTTAGAATTGAAGAACAAGTTACGAAGATGGTGTAAAAAGAATCTAGAGAATAGGAGCTAAAACGAAGATTCTAGAGCGAAAACGGTGAAAGACAAGAAATCAAGTTACGGTCCAGGAATTTCAGCTGACCAGGCCTACCAAACGGCCTGCCAAACGGCTTTCCTGGCTCGCAAATGGCTTGCCAAACGCCCAGGATAAACGGACCTTGCAAACGGCTTAGCTTGGCAAACAGCCCCTGCAAACGGCCTGCCAAATGGCCTGCCAGCCGTTTGCAGGCAAATTTCTTGCTTATTTAAAGGGTCTTTGTCATTCATTCCAACACACACTTCAATTCACTTCTTTCTCTCTCTTGTACAATATTAGTCATACTTTCAAGGTCTTCGACTCCGTGCGGGAAACCTAGTACCCGGAGAAGAACGCCGAAGATTGTTTTAGGAGCGGTTTGGAGTTTGAAGTTGTCACTTTTGTATTCGAAACTCGTTTAATCTACTGGTACTTCTATCCTTTATCTTTATATAATGTCTTCTATCATTTTGTTCTGTGATATTCTTGCCATGATTAGTGAGTATTTATCTTTAGTGTATGCTATGATGTAAGCAGTTATAATGCCGAAATAATGTTATGGTTTGTGTATGTTGTTGAAATGCTTTCCGATTATACTTTGAATTCAATCTCTTTTCCAACTAATAGAACGTAGTTATTGGCTCTGTTATTGGGAAGTCGAGAACCCCGATTTAGAGTACACTATCTGTGTCACCCCTTGGTATGAGAAGTCTATCGGATACAACATAAGATCGATTGAGGCACACCAGTTGTAGTAAGTCTATCAAGCTTTGGATTCCGACTGAGGACTCTTTCGTAGTGAAACATCTAACTAGACCCTTAGTACATTTTCGGTCCCAGACCATGCTAGTGTAGTCACCAATCATATAAACTTCGTACATGCATGCTGAAGCACAACAGTTGTTGTAAGCTGTACCTCTCCTAAGTAAGGCCATGGAACACGGCTAGTGTTGATTAGTACACTGCACCATAACGCGGTCTCAAGCATTGCACCCCACTTGAGGGATTCTTAGTTAATTAAGGAACTGTTTATTTAAACACATAAAGGATTGGACCGTTAGGATAACCGAACGTGTTCATGGAAGTTAACCTGACTTGGCCATGGTGTTCTTTGTGGTTGAACTCTTTTTAAGGGACTAACTATCTTATAAAACCAATCATTAACGAAAGCATTGTAACACATTACGTCTCTCGGATACGGGTAACCATGTATTCTATTATGCTTAAGAAAGTTTAGACCTTTGTGGAATGTTAATACATCACCCAACCGAGTCGCTCAATTGGATGAGCCGTCTGAACGTGTATGCCTGTAGTCAGACTGCACGGGCGTCGGGGGTAAGGGACGTTGCTGTCTATTCAGAATCTTCAAGCCCATCGCATTACCCAGTGACATGTCTTACGATAGGGGCGTTTAGGGCCAGTGTAATGAATACAAGGCCTCTGCCTATTCATGAGCCAGTATTCCATAATCTAGGCAGAATAACTGATGAAATCATAGTATGTACTTGCTTTAACCTTATCTGAATTTTGAATTTTATCGCATTTACTTTATCTGTCTTATAAACTTGAAAAAAACCCAAAATTAGGTAACCACTACTCCTTCATAACTATCTTAAGCTTTAATATAGGTTCGGTTCTACTGATATCTTAAAAATATGACTCTAGGTCATACTTCCCTTACTCATAATAAGGAGTAGTACGATTTAGGCCCCGCTAAATATAAATTTAAAACAGTACTCCCCTTGGTGGTTGATTATGACGTGTTGCAACCTAACGACACCGCACAAATAAAACCGTCCGTTTCGGCCATATCAAGAGGGAAGCTAGTTTTTGGCGCCGCTGCCGAGGAACTGGTATCAAACAATACTTCTCTCTATCAAACTTATTCACAAGCATTTAGTGGTGTCTAAGAAAGACAATTATACACGGACTTGGTTGTTGAATTTTTCGAACAATCTCCAATTAAAAACAAAAACATATTCAACCTTAGGATAGTTAGATTAAATTAGATTACTTTAGACTACCTTAGATTAAGAATACCTTAGATTACATTAGAATTACCTTAGATTACGTTAGAAGTTTAGTTTATCTGCTTAAAATTAAAAACAAAAAGGCATACCCAGTGTATGACCCAAACCCGATCTAGACCAGGGCCGCTGTTATTCGTACCTGATCCAGACGCAATAATCTCTAAATCACTCAAGGAAGCACGAATCAGAAATCAAATGGTGTTACGCGTTACTTTAGCAGAAAATACCAAACCCTCGATTGAAGGTAGAGGAGGACTAATCAAATTTCCAGAGATTCAAGGACACTCGTTCGAGTTAAAACATCATATCATCTAGCTCATCCAAAATAGCTGTCAGTTTCATGGATTACCTAATGACGATCCTAATTCTCACCTTGATAAATTCATATCTCTTTCAAACTCCTACAAACAGCCAGGAATAGGATAAGATATAGTCCGGCTATACTTGTTTCCATATTCTCTCACTCATCATGCTCAAACATGGTTCGAAGGACTGGAAAAAGATTTCATCACGTCATGGACGGATATGGCTACTAAATTCTTAACTAAATATTTCCCTCCTTTTAAACAAAGCAAACTAAAGAATGACATCATTAACTTTAGACAAAGTTATGATGAATCTCTTTACACTGCATGGGAGCGATTCAAAACCCTGCTGAAGAAGTGCCCTAATCACCAACTAGAACGGTCAGCTCAAATCTGTACTTTCTACAATGGTCTTACGGTAAATCATAGGACTACGATCGATGCAGTAGCTCAAGGAAATCTGATGAACCAAACCGCATACGAAGCATGAGAATTGCTCGAGAATATGACAATGCATCATCATGACTGGAACAGTGGTGAAACAACTTCATCATCTGCCCCACTCTCTGCACTTAACAATTAAACGAAGGCCATCAAATCCCTCACAGATAAGATGGAATCTCTCGCTAAACAACTTGGAGAATTGAAGACGCAGTCGCAGCAGGTCAACTAAGCTCAGGGTTGTGTTAATTGTACCAACCCGCAACCCACTGAAGAATATCAAGTTGAGTACGAAAACCCTGACGGTTCAGTCTGTTACGTTCAATACCCAGATCGTCCAACAAATCCCAGATTCAATCAACAACCTAGGGTTAATCAATTTTAACGAAGCATCCAACCTTTTCGTTATCGCTACCCACCTTACCCAGCCCAACAATCTCAATTTTCATACGATCAACCACTTCTACTCACTGGTCCACTAGTCGAGGAAAATTCCCCTACCACCCAGATTACAAAAGTAACTAATCCCACTCTTGGAGCTGATGATCAGTTGACTCAGTTCATTCAAGGACAACAACAACTAAATCAGAGAACTGCAGCCAGACAAGATCAGACAGAGATACTAATGAGAAATCAATTGGCTCTGCTCAATAGTCTGGAGACACAGCTCGGACAGTTATCACAACGCCTTGAAACCCGACCACATGGAAGGTTACCCAGTAATACTATCCAAAATCCCCACATAGAGGAAGCTAAGCAAATGGAATCCGTAATCCCAGAGGAAGAACCACGGAGAAGGTTAGCTAGGCTCAAGAACAAATCGACATATACTCAGAAGCTGACCCCTGCAACTCCAGTGCGTCCACCCTATCCTGGAAGGCTACAGGAGGATATGGGCCGATTCATTTACCCAGTGCATCCACCTCTGTAACTCCAGATTCTAACAACATCCCACTGAATAAAGAATGCTCAGCATTACTCAGAAACTCTCTACCACCAAAGCTAGGAGATACGGGCCGATTCATTTTCTCGTGTTCGATCTACCAATCTAGGAGCAAGTATCAACCTAATCCCCTACTCTCTCTATAAGAGATTAGAGTTAGGAGACTTGTCACCAACTAAAATGAAAATCCAACTTGCCGATCACACAATTCGATATCCTAAGGGCATAGTTGAGAACGTCATGGTGAAAGTCGACAAATTCTTGTATCCTACGGATTTCGTAGTAATGGACATCAAGGAAGACCTACATACACCAGTAGTGCTAGGAATACCTTTCATGAATACGGCTAGGACTGTCATTGATGTGTACAATCAAACCTTGATTTTGCGATCACATGGGGAGAGCGTTACCTTCAAAATTGACCGACCAACCGATCTTTCTGGACAGGCAGAGATGTTTGCTATTTCCACCAGACGGATCACTTTCGATGACGAGTCTTCACCACCAACCAATGATATCGAGATGGGTGTCGAATCACAGTCTACAGATGACCCAGGAATGGATGAAGAGGATCCCAGCGAAGATATAGAGGAAGAGGAGGAATCTGAAGAGGAAGAGGAAATGGAAGACGTAAAAGAAACTATGATAATACCCTCTCTAAGCATTAAGCGTCATGAAGATTAATGAGGCTTGAGACGGAAGATCACAGTTTAATCATTCGTTTCAAAAAGAAGACTGACAAGGTTTAGGTTAAACAAATAGAAATCGACCCTGCAAGTATCAAAGTGGAGAGTCAGAATACTAAAGAAACTCGTTCATCAGATGAATCCTTAGAAGGACATTATACCGATGATGACGAGGAAGAGCAACATGAAGACATTCTGGATAACTCACACTCTCCAACCGAACCAGATCTAGGGGAGCCGGACTCTTCTTCAGATCGGATTCCGATCATATCTAAACACGCAGACATGATTACCTTCATCAATGATACAGATGAATTTGAAGATATTCTCGAAGCCATTAGTAAATCAACAATTGATTTCACGTTACACTTAACGGAACGAATTATGGCTATCCGAGAAGAATATAACGTCTATCTCCAGAGAGAAAATAATGATGTTGAAATCCTATAAGAACTCATTTAAGACTTTATCAACACTCTTCACGATCATATATACCACGAAGAAAGGCAACGCGAGCACAATTCAGTAGTTCGCATTATTCTTGAGATAAGATTCTGTCGAGATCAGAAGATCATTTACTCTAAGGTTTACAATGCCTTAGCTGGATCTGCACGCAAACCAACGAGCACTACTGACTCTCATCCGGAACCACATGGATCTCTCCACCGGACGCCCGACTTATCACTCTGATTTTCAAATGATCGAGGATATTCACAGCTTTTTCGTTCTATTGGAAAGAGATAATTTCGAAAGCACACCAGACAGGCTAGTGATTTAGGTAACAATTGATCACCATGCTGATCTGATTATCAAAGAGTTACGAGATGCAGTTATAGAGGAAGTAAGGCGCAACAATTCGTTCTCTCATCATGAACCAGATCGTATCAACATCGTAACCTACGTTACGAAGCAGATATCACGTATCTTCCACGAATCCACAGATCAAAGTTTCACATTTAAAGCTGGATGTCGGGAGATATACTCAAATACGGTGACGTTGATGTTCGGGTCAGGATTGTTGTTCACTTCTTTTTAGCTTCGTCTTTTAACTAATCTGTCCAAAGCTACAGACTCTTACTATGGAGATCACCATTCTGAAGATTTTGAGATACTAAAGATACAGTTTCTAACATTGTTTGAAGACCTCCAAAATGAGCATCCCATCAGAGAGATAATCACCACCAACACTACTTCTATTATTGACATTCATGGGTCAACCAGCAGAGCCGTGTATCATATTCTCATCAGACTTCAAGATTTATCATGAGTTGAAACTGCGCACTACTTATCTTTTAGAAGATCTTCAAGAGAAGTACCGAATCTTCTACCACTGTTGATCTGACACTTTCTCAGGATTTACCCACCAAGACTCACATTCCCTCGAGAAGACCAAGATTACAACCATCAGCGAGGAATGTTTGCCTTCTAAGGCATTATTACGGTCGAGCCAACGACCTTAAACAAAAGCACTTCTCGGGAGGCAACCCGTGCAATAAAGTAGAGTAGAAGAATAAAGGATGACAAATGAGCCGATCAATAAAGAACACAAGGATTGAAAGCCAGCCAATATCGTCACAATTAACATCTGCTAGGGGTACTTCTTTCTTCCCGCTACTAGCTCAAACTTTAAACTATGCCACATCCTAGCTTATCTCTAAGTGTGGGATCCCAACCCAATTAGACACTCGATAAATATTTCCAAAGTCTTCAACTAAAACTCCTAAGTGTGGGATACACTAGGAACATTGAGGACAATGTTCGTCTAAGTGTGTGATGTTGGTATAATCTTTTTACGCTGTATTAAAATAACCCATTACGAAGATTCCAAGTTCTTAAGCCAAATTTCAAAGCCTTTTCGAAAAAGTATTTTTGAAAACCTAAAACGTTTGTAAATAAAAGTAAGGCTTACGTAGGGTACAAATCTCGTTAGGTTGACCCAAATCTATAATAGAGCATTGAATGACTAAGGCATTATCGACCTAAATTGATTATGGTGAGGCACCTAAATAAGACCAGTATTCATCTTTAATGCTTCATGATGCGTTCGTGCGATATACATCTCTTACCCTCTAAATTTATATTTGATTTAAACACTACAATCAAGCACACACAACTAACGAGCACTTAGAATCCAGTTATTATAGCACTTTAATGTAAGTATTCTTATCAAGTTCATCCCAAGAGACACGGTGTAAGTTGTGACGACCCAGAAATTTCCAACTAAATTTAAACTTGATCTTTATATGATTCTGACACGATGAGCAAAGTTTATTAAACTGAGTCTCAAAATATTTGAACTATTTTATGAAATCATCTGACCTTTGACTATTTTCGATGATTCACGAACAATTGTTTGTAAACAAATATGTATATTTATATATAAATGTAAGTATATATAATAAATTGAAATTATAAAATAAAATTTAAATATTAGAATTAAATATATAAAATAAGATACAACATAGTTAAGTGAAATCTAAAATGAATCTACAGATAAATATATACGAGTTCTATGTATAATCCTTATCATAGGTATAAGGTAATATATATAAAATTTATAAATATTAAATATTAAATATATGTTATTATATAATATATATTATATAATTATTAAATAGGATATAATTAATAAATTGTAATATTAAGATATTAAAGGTAATTATAAATTGGTATATTAACATTGTTATTTTTATTACCAATATTAATATTAATGTTAATATTACTATCGGTATTATTAATACTATTATCTATAGATATGAAATTTGATGTATATAAAGTGATATATTGTTTTTACTAATATTATTATCAATAACTAGTATTATTATTATTATAAATATCATTAATAATCTTATTATTGTCAATTTAACTAAAATTACTACTATTGTGGCATATTATAATTACTCTTATCATAATACTTATTATTATTGAGTATTATTTTGATATTATTATTATTTATCATTAATATAAATTAAAATGTCAATAAATGGTACAAGTTTGTTAAGAGTCCTTATCTAGTTTTTCAGATTTATCCTTCCTAATTTAAGCATATCGATCCAGTCATATATATGATACCAATTTTGTTAGCCATCGCGATTCACATCAAACTTTTTATATATTTTTTTATTTTATTTTATTTTTGTTCTTGTCTGTTGATGGAATCAACCTAGCTCCCTTTTGTGTACTAGCCTCCTTTTTCTGTTATCAATCATAATCTATCAGTATCAATCTTTACATATCTCTATCTAATAATCTCTTATCTACCTATATACACAATCACAACATACAATATAGAGATATACATCGCTAGATCAACTTCAACTTCCACTCCTTCATCCACATGAACAACCATGTAACCACCACTCGTCGCGCCATCAAACCTCGACTTACAATGATCACTATACGTTTCTGTATCGATCAATAACCAAAACCAACACGATCAATCACCATTAGACCCATAACTAAACCTTCTGTTGCTGCGTATAAGTCTTTTCTTTGTTTAAAACCATTCCGAAACCATAAACGAACACTCCTTTCCTGCTGTTACCGTATGCTTTCTAATCTGTCTCTATTCAGCCTGCAAAACCTATAACATAATGCTACAAGATGTTCGAAACCCATCATATGAACAAACAACTACTACTGCTATACTTAATCATTTCTGTTTCTTGTTCAAACACCAACAATCATCATGAACTCATCTTCATTGTTCTAGCTTGTTAACCGAGATCAAACACCACCTTCTTCATTTACACTTACACAACCACCACAGCCGTTAACCATAAATCAAACACCATTAGAAAGAACCACCATCGATCATTTTTCCTTGATAACTAAGTCTGTTGTGCAGCTGAAAATTCCATGACTACTACTTCTGTTTTCTTTGTACAATTACAGCCCCAAACCACCAAAGCAAACATCACCTGCGACGAAACCCAATTATGTTTCTGTTTTGAATTCGAAGGCTATCAACACCCATCGACAACCAATTCAAAACCCTCATAATTCTGGTTGATCACCATTATCTAACCCACCAAAAACAATCATTAATTACTGTTCTTGTTCACCCAAAATAATTATACAAAGATTATAAAGGGATTAAAGAAATTAAGTGAATATTATTGAATCAAATACATACTTGATGAATCAAAGAACCGATTACCTAATTGATCAATTGATAGACCGAATACTTTATTAATTGATGATGAAGTCTGGTGATGACGTTGAACGATGATAATGAGGATGAATCGATGACCTATTAAACATTTATGATGTTTGCTTGATTAAATCTGTTGATGAATTGAAGAACCCCTAAAACCGCGATATCTTTTCTCTGCGTTTCATTTTTTTCTCTCGATCTGTTTGTGGTCGCCAACAAACACACAGTTCCCTTTTTTTGTTTTCAATCCAGCCGACAGAAGATAAGCTGCATTTTTTTTTATCAAACGCGTTATTTAATTGATGGTTGGGCTGCCCTATTTTGTTGGGCCATATAAATTTTCCTTGGGGCTTAGCAACTTGGGCCGTGACTAATAGCCTGTTGGGTTGGAAGATTGCCTTGTTATTTGACTTAATCTATGGCTGAAATCATTCGGACTGTTATGCTTTTCAATTTAGTTTTGTAGAAGATGAGAACGGGTTAAGTAAATGTTGGGTTAATACATATACAGAAAGACAGAAGTGGTGAAATGGTTGTGTGTGTTGTTGGGTTTCAAGAGGTCATGAGTTCAAGCCCTGACAAAGGCACTTATTTTTTTTAAGGATTGTTACAATGAGGTAGATATTTTATTATTTCTATTATTATTATTACTATAATTATTTTTTCTTATTTTTATTATTATTATTACTATAATTGTTATTATTATTAATTATTGTTGTTATATGATTAATATTATTATCATCAAAAGTATATCTTTAATAAGTATTAGCATTAGGTATTATAAAGTATTATTATCATTAATATTATTATTATTATTATTATTATTAAAATAAGTATTATTAGTATTAATATCATTATTATTATCATTATTATCACTTTTACAAAAATTATCATTTTTATTATTAGATCTTTACTTTATCATTATTAGTAAAACTATTTTTTTATTATTAAAATTACTATTATCACTATCATTATTATTATTATTCTTAATCTAGTAACACTACAATTATTAATATTATAAAAACTAAAGATGTCTATATATATATATATATATATATATATATATATATATATATATATATATATATATATATATATATATATATATATATATATATATATATAAAGTATAATAATATTACATAAAATTATATTTTAACTAATATTATTGATATAACATTAACTAGAATATCAAATAAGTATCATAATGTATTATAAGTATTAATAAGAATATATATAAGAACATTGATCTTAATATATAACAAAATATATAAATTTAATTGATTTATATTATAATGTGTTAATATATATGCTTGATATAGGTTCGTGAATCCAAGGCCAACCCTGCACTTGTTCAATGCAGTCATATGTATTTTTACTACAAAATACAGTATTGTGAGTTTCATTTGCCTTTTTACCCTTTATTTTTTTGGGCTGAGAATACATGCTCAATTTTTATAAATGTTTTACGAAATAGACACAAGTAATTGAAACTACATTATATGGGTGAATGATCGAAGCCGAATATGCCCCTTTTACTTGGTAACCTAAGAATTAGTAAACCGATCCACTAATTGACGCGAATCCTAAAGATAGATCTATTGGGCCTAACGAACCCCATCCAAAGTACCGGATGCTTTAGTACTTTGAATTCGTTTTTATCATGTCCGAAGGATTTCTAGGAATGATAGGGGATATTCTTATATGCATCTTGTTAATGTCGGTTACCAGGTGTTCACCATATGAATGATTTTTGTCTCAATGCATGGGACGTATATTTATGAGAACTGGAAATGAAATTCTTGTGGTCTATTAAAATGATGAAAATGAATGATTATGATAAACTAATGAACTCACCAACCTTTTGGTTGACACTTTAAAGCATGTTTTTTCTCAGGATTGAAAGAAATCTTTTGCTGTGCGTTTGCTCATTTTCAAGATATTACTTGGAGTCTTTCATAGCATATTTCGAGAACGTTGCATTCGAGTCATTGAGTTCATCAAAGAATATTATTAAGTCAATTTATAGTTGGACAGTGGATATTATGAAATGGTATGCATGCCTGTCAATTTTCGATGTAAAGAAAGTTTGTCTTTTAAAAACAAATGCAATGTTTGTAAAATGTATCATATAGAGGTCAAACACCTCGCGATATAATCAACGATTGTGAATCGTTTATAATGTATATGAACGGGTTCTTTCATAAGTCGGATATTTGAAATATCAATTGTCCTAAGGTTTGTTGATTGGGGGGTTTCGATTGATATCAACTAACATCTAAAACTTGCACAATTAAACAAACCTAAATATATCAATTAAACTAGTAACAAGAAACAAGTAGTGAAGTATTAAGACTTAAAACAAATTAACTAAGACTTGTTCACTTATCTAATCCTCTCTATGCTTGGCTTGCCCCATTTTTGCCTATATTGCTATCTCATTAGTTGTTGAACTATTAAATGTTTAGCATCACTACTAAACCTCAAATCAAATGATACTCCATGAATTCACATAAGCTTTATATCTTAAGATCGAGTTAAGCATGATTTGGTCATTGAGATTGAGCTTAGGTTAAAATCACTTAAAACCCCCAACTATCGAAATCACTTAAGATAATCGGCATCACTATGTTGACTAGAGGCCAATTGAAAACCAACCTAGATCAAGAACACAATCACTTGCAATTCATAAGCTAGTTGTCTAGATCACCTAAGGTGTTGATGTAGTGACCCGGAAAATTTCGACTAATTTTGAACCAAACTTTCGATACGATTTAATATCTTTGACACGATAAGCAAAGTCTGTTAGGTTGTGTCTCAAAATTTTTGAACTGTTTCATATATTCATTTGACCTTCGACTGCTCTCAGCGATTCACAAATAATTAATTGTAAATAGATATGTGTGTATGTATATATAAATAATAATTCGAAATATAATTTGATGTATTATATGTTGTTGTTATTAAAAATTAATAAGATAAAAAAATAGGATATTATAATGATTATTATTTAAAATATATCTATATATATAAATAAGGTATATTAAAAATAAATATTAAATGATTGTAATACTCGTTAGACGTTTCGATTATTAATTAGAGAAACTTAATTCAAACTTATGTGATTTTAAAATAAACGGTGATCCGAAAATGTGTTCTATAAATTTTAGGCTTACTAAAAATGTATATAGGATCTAGTTAATTAATTTTAACACTTTTTATATTTTACCCATAAATGAGAGGGACAGTTGATGTAATTTTTATTTAATAAATTAATGATCGAATTTTATACTATAATAACCAGAATAAATAAATATAGTTAAATTAAAAATATAGGATTTTTCTGTGAACTTTTGACTGCCACTAAATTAACAACGGGTACGAAATTCAGTCCGTGTTAGAAGTTAAAATAATAACACCCGACGACTACACTATGCATGATATTTGTTACCTTTCTGTTTTCAATCCCTTTCAATTTAAAAGTGTGATTGGTGAATAATTGACCAAAGGTACAGTGTTGGTTTTGTGGATATCAATTACGTTACACAATTAAATTAGAAAATTGATTATAATATTTAAATGATTAGTGTATCCTTGCTACAACTTTATATATGGACATATGGAATGCAGAAGTTTACAATCACCACTTGCCATCTCCACTTTCCACTTTCCCATTTCCCATTAAATCTTATATGATTCATATAATCGAATACAACCAAAAATTTACAATCTAACTATCACCGCTAGACCCTCACCATAAACTACTCAAACTTACTACGAATCCTTGCTTCCTATTTCGGTTACCATCATCATCGTATATCAAGACCACTTGTTAACCGAAACTATTTATTTAGTTTGTTTTTATAGTTTTGTGATTAACCGCCACCACCACCAAAGACAACATCATTCGACCACCACCTTGAGTCACCACCACCCTTCTTCTTCTTCGTGACCGTCGACCGTCACCCTACAACCACTCTAACAACCGAACACCACACTCACCATTACACCACCACCATTATAACCACCATCATGTTACTATTTGTGTTCGTAAATTTCTGCACCAATTACCACCATACACAACCACGGTTGTATATATATATATATTTTTTTGTTACCTGTTACATTCAAGAACCAACTCATCACTGCATCTGTTTCCATTTCCTATTTTTGCTGCAACACCACCATAATCTCCACCACTAAACCCCCATTCGAACATCATTAAAACCCATTACCACCTTCATCCTCGCCATCCCTTTCTCTCCTAAACCTATCCGAGAAAAACCACCACAAAACCACCTACTAATTTGGTTTCTATTTCAACTGTCGCCATCATCAACTAGTCACCATTAATTCTGTTTCAATAGCCAACGAACCACCACAACCATCAAATGCTTTTGTTTTCTAGTGCGATCCAAAATTCACAAAATCACATAAATTATCAAATAACCTGGGTAATGCCATGTTTTGTTTATATTTGAACAAGTTCTATTCACCTGCAAATCAACAACTAACACTACTGTTCGCCGTTGCTCCCATTGCTTCTTCTGTTTCCTATTTTCTCTGATCGTAAACCATCAGATATACCTGCAACTTGTTTCGTTTTACTATCGATAGGATGAAGGAAACAATACGCGTTTCGTGTAACCAGATGATGATTAAGAAGATGATGAGTTAAGTTCGTGATGATCTTAACTGAATATGACGGTTATCGATGTTGATAATGATAAACGTAATTAATATCGATGATGATGATAATCGATGATCGAAGATGATGTCGAAGGTTACTGTATTGTTGATCGAAATAGATAAGATGATGACAAGTTGTTGATGATCGAGCTGTGCTTTTCTGTCAAATACCGAACCCCACACAACATAATGCCTCTCCAGCTGTTTATTTAATCACGGTACATGCTAAGTAATTTAATAGTTGGGCTTTGTTATTATTTGGGCTGCCATGATTTTATGATTGGGCCGTATTCCTGTGTATGATGTTGGGCCCAAGAATCCATCATATGTTGCTATTTTCCCTGCTGTGTTCTCGAAGAAAGTGGCTGCTATTACAGCTGTACAATTGGTGATACATGATAATGTTGTATGTTATGATGATGACGAATGAAAACGTGATGCATGATGTTATGATAATGCTAAACAACGAAAGATATAATGATGATGATGATGGTTATTAGATGATAATGATTACATGATTATGGGAATGATAGAAAACGGAGGTGATAATGAGAATTTTATGTCGATAATGATATGTTAAAAGGTTAAGGAAGTCGATTAATTATTAAGAAAAAGAAAGAATTGAAACTGATATGTATACAGGTTATAAATTATGGCGAGTCTATTAGAACAGAAAAACAGATCACAGTCCAATGGTTCAAGGTGTTATTGGTGGGCGAGAGGTCTCGGGTTCGAGTCCCGGCTCGGGCGATTTATTATTTTTAAGCTTTAAAGGTAGTTTTCATAATCATTATTATTATTATTATTATTATTATTATTATTATTATTATTATTATTATTATTATTATTATTATTATTATTATTATTATTATTTTATTTCCATTATTATTTTTAATTATAACAAACAAATATTATTTACATAAAAATATAATTACTACGTATATCATAATCATATTATATACTATTATATTTTAATACATTATATTATATATAAAACATTAATGTATAACATTTATAACATATTTACAATATTAATATATTTTACTAAATGATATTATATAATAGTTTTACTAAATTAACTAAAGAGTATTTGCTATATAGGTAAATAATAAATATAATAAGTTAATACTAAAAATACTTAAATATAACATATAACTTATTAAATATAACAAGTATAATATATAAAACTTGTTTTACTATTTTACACATTTATTATATATGTTAATATTATTTGATATATCAATAATTGATATAGGTTCGTGAATTCGAGGCCAATCCTGCATTGTTCAATATCGTAATATGTATTTTTACTACAAAATACAGTATGGTGAGTTTTCATTGCCTTTTTACCCTTTATATTTTTGGGCTGAGAATACATGCGATGTTTTTATAACTGTTTTACGAAATAGACACAAGTAATTGAAACTACATTATATGGTTGAATGATCAAAATCGAATATGCCCCTTTTTATTAAGTCTGGTAATCTAAGAATTAGGGAACAGACACCCTAATTGACGCGAACTCTAAATATAGATCTATCGGGCCCAACAAGCCCCATCCAAAGTACCGGATGCTTTAGTACTTCGAAATTTATATCATGTCCGAAGGAGGATCCCGGAATGATGGGGATATTCTTATATGCATATTGTGAATGTCGGTTACCAGGTGTTCAATCTATATGAATGATATTTTTGTCTCTATGTATGGGACGTATGTTTATGAGAAATGGAAATATGAAATCTTGTGGTCTATTAAAATTATGAAATGATTATTTATGATAAACTAATGAACTCACCAACCTTTTGGTTGACACTTTAAAGCATGTTTATTTTCAGGTATGAAAGAAATCTTCCGATGTGCATTTGCTCATTTTAGAGATATTACTTGGAGTCATTCATGACATATTTCAAAAGACGTTGCATTCGAGTCGTCGTGTTCATCAAGATTATTATTAAGTCAATTATAGTTAGATGTATTATGAAATGGTATGTCTGCCGTCAACTTTTGATGTAATGAAAGATTGTCTTTTCAAAAACGAATGCAATGTTTGTAAAATGTATCATATAGAGGTCAAGTACCTTGCGATGTAATCAACTGTTGTGAATCGTTTATAATCGATATGGACTTCGTCCGGATGGATTAGGACGGGTCGTTTCAGTTGGTATCAGAGCGGAGGTCTTAGCAAACCATGTCTGCATTAGTGTGTCTAACTGATGAGTCGTTAAGATGCATTAGTGAGTCTGGACTTCGACCGTGTCTGCATGTCAAAAGTTTTGCTTATCAATTTGTGTCAAAAATTACCTGCTTATCATTCTTAGAGAATCACTTGCTTATCATTCTTAGTTTAGACACGTTTTACTGCATTGACTGCATGAATAGTGTATAGACAAAATTCATATCTTAGCGTATCTGTTACTTAATATCTTAGCGTATCTGTTACTGTAACTTTGCCTGACAGCTTCCGTAGATTCCTCCGTAACTTATGGGATTCTAGTATTATATATGCATATGTAAATTATGTATTGCAGAGTACTAATCTACATCCTATAATCTATTTCTTATTGAAAATCCTTCATTTGATCGTACGAGATGAATCCTGCAACCAGTTCGAGTCACTCAGATTTCGATAGCTCTTCCGATAGTTATTCCGACAGCTATTCCGACATAGATGTTCACCTAAGCTTCGAAAACAGCATCACCAGCATGAATCAACCAATCAGCCATTATCAATTCATCTGATGGGTTCGTAGTCGACTTAATTAATGGAAACGCGCAGAAGGCAATCCCTTCCACCAACCGAATTCACCTCACAATGAACCTGAAGCGTTTACCGGCGAACCTGTTCGAGACACCATATTCAGTCTCATTTCCAGGGTAACTCGACAAGATTATATTCTATCCACAATTCTGAACCTTATTCATCCGCTCGTTCCGATCGACAATCATCCTGGAGTAATAAGTCAACGAACTTCACGCTCGAATAGTCAATTCAGAAAATATGGTGCAAAATGTACCAGCTTCAGCAACATCACCGGCACCAACAGTACCATCAATAACAGCACCAGTACCATCAACAAACCATGCTTCAATATCATCATCTGTACTTTGACTATGATCTTCGTGCTACGTATCGTTCTACCTCATTTATCTTCGTTCGACATGGCGAATATGTAATCTCTAAAGTTTTAGAGATTATTTATTCTAGTTCCAACCAAAAAGTAAATGAGTTTAATATCATATTAACTCATTAAATCCTTGACTACATCTGAAACAAATATATATGTATATATGTTTTCATAAAGATTGTAATTAAATATTCTCTTGTACAAACTGTTAATGATGAAAATATTTTAACGGGTAGGTAATACCCGAGGAATATTTAAATTTCAAATTAATAAGTTACATTATACGTTCTTCGAATCTGTTTCAACAGACATATACTATCCTACTTACATCCACCGATATACGTATCTGTTCACCAAAGAATAACTATTTTCATTCAAATTCAAATTTCATATTTGGATTTTGACCTATCAGAATCCAACAAGTGGCATAATGAAGAAAACATTAGACAAAATAAAATTTGTTAGAAACAAACAAATTAGCTATGAGAAATTTTGTTAAGAATCCACGCTAACAAAATCTTAACTAACTGTTCCTAGCTAACTGTGGACTAATCAACTGAGGACTACCAACAGTGGACAATTAAAATGAATTAAAATATTAATTATAACATATGAAACTAAACAATTCTTCAAGTTTGCCACTTGATTTTCATCTTAAACCCCATTTGTATCTTGACGATTACAATCTGCGTTCAAAACCTTTCATGATTCTTGAAAACACCTCAATCGAAAGGATGAACCGACCGCACTTTACCTACGGAAGAAAAGATTGATGCACATAGTTATGCACCTAAAAAAAAAACTCTCGAAAACTGAGTAAACGTTTAAAACGTAGCTATGCTAAATTTCTTAGTGATATTATTACCCAAAATACCTTTGCAATCCCTTTCCAAATTAGTCAATTTTGTCACAGCTCCAGCAAGTCAACTTTTACTCTTCGTTCAAATAACTTTATTATAACCTTGATTTATATGTGTGCTCTTTTATTGTTACCGGGAAACCTTTCATATTCTACCATATTACCAGCAGACGTACCAGCAACCTCGTTGCTTCTTGGTTTAAATCTTTCCGATAAATCATTATATTTATTCATTAAAACCCCATCATATACTCATCTGCATCTTGTAACGAGAACTGCCATACCAATTATCGGGAGTCAGCAATCAGTACTTTGAAAATGCACAGCATGTCTACATCAACAGTTACATGTATAACATTTATCTTTTAGAATTATGATCTTTCATTCTGAAATTCTGAAGAGCACTCAGTCTACAAATCAATACTATGAATGTTGAAAAAGCTGAATGAAGCAGCAGAAACTGTAGACAACCGTAAAAGACCTTAATCGTCGGAAGTTTAATGATAAAGAATAATATGTTGGAGAAGCTCAGAAAAGTCGGAACTGAAAAACGGATTGAGCTAACCATGAAGGAGACCAAGGACAAATACAAGGACCATACCCTATATTCAAAGAATCCAGATAATTATGGATCCGTTGAAATCTTTAGAGAATATCTTGCTCCGAAGTCATGTTAAAATCTTGCGGAAAATCTTTCTTCATCAACCATCGACCTTAGAAATTACAAAATATCATCATCAATATCTTCGATATTTCTGAGGATATTTTCACAAATATTCTCGTCCGAAATTATATACCTCTTCGTGCTTCCTGTGTATCATTATATTGGAAACATTCAAGAGAAAATTTAGTACCAAAAAGCAGATTATGCGAAACTATGAAGAAAGCCGTGGAAAAATCACAAAAAAAAATAAGTTTGACTTCAAAGAATCCAAATGATTCAATGTCTGCTAAAGTCTTTAGTGAATATCTTGATCCTTACTCTAAACCCTTGCGGACAATAGTTTCTATCATCCTCTGATCTTAGATATTCCGAGATATTATCGTATCTTTCATTATAAATATCCTCGATATTTCTGTATATATTTTCATAACTAATCTTATCTGAAATCATTAATCTCTTCATGCTATCAGTGTTACATCATATAGAAACTGTTAGTTTCTATATTCTGTAAACCTTTAAGTTTAAATTATGATTGATTTTGAAGTAGTGTTGGAAATTGATGTATGAGTTAGTATAATATAATGACACTTGATCAACGTGATTATATTACAGTAAGTCATGCTGAGTTTCTAATGGAACGTGATGATTCACAGATCATAACATCATCATGTGTCATGTTACATAACTTTTTCATTCTGCTTAACTTCTGAACATATCAAGAAAATATATTCTTGATAGTTCTATTCTCAGTGATTCTGGTAATTTGACAAATCAAATCGTGCTATTACGTTCTTTGTTGTTCAGAACATTAAGTACATTCGAAATTCCATACTTATGAATTCTGGACCAGTACTCGCTTTACTAGAGGTTGTGAAGTTAATAAAAAGGCAAAGAGCTCCAAAATATAAGAGAAAATATAAAGCCCAATAAAAACACGGAGGTAACAAACTGTGGATAATATACGGATAGCAATATAAAGACACGGTATAATTAAGAATAGTATCACCCCAAGGTTATAGTAAAAGTAAATAGATTTTTTCTTGTGGAAGATTGAAAAGAAGGATGACAGAAATGATAATTAGGAAAATATTAGGGATTAGAACTGGGCTAAATATTTTCACAATCTTTTGGATGTATGAACTAAGAAAGAAAGTATAGGAATGGTGAGAATAATGGGACGGAGGAATTTAATTTATAATGGAAATAACAGACAGAGTAATAGAGGGAGATCACCGTATTTAATTATAGTGATCTTAATTTCTTTATTCGCCGAAGAATCAAATCTTTTAGATTTCGAAGATTTTCTTTATATCCCTTGAATTCCGGAAATCCACCATGACTACGTCAAAAGTTAAGACGAAACTTTTACTCTTTTGTGATAGCTTCGCTCGTACGTTTCGCATGATCGAATCGTTTTATCTATATTAATCAATAATGATAAAACTCTATTTATCAACTCATATTCGTCATGAAAACATTTTTATTGTTAGCCATGACGACCTCACTCAAATTTCGGGACGAAATTTCTTTAACGGGTAGGTACTGTAGTGACCCGGAAAATTTCGACTAATTTTGAACCAAACTCTCGATACGATTTAATATCTTTGACACGATAAGCAAAGTCTGTTAGGTTGTGTCTCAAAATTTTTGAACTGTTTCATATATTCATTTGACCTTCGACTGCTCTCAGCGATTCACGAACAATTAATTGTAAATAGATATGTGTGTATGTATATATAAATAATAATTCGAAATATAATTTGATGTATTATATGTTGTTGTTATTAAAAATTAATAAGATAAAAAAATAGGATATTATAATGATTATTATTTAAAATATATCTATATATATAAATAAGGTATATTAAAAATAAATATTAAATGATTGTAATACTCGTTAGACGTTTCGATTATTAATTAGAGAAACTTAATTCAAACTTATGTGATTTTAAAATAAACGGTGATCCGAAAATGTGTTCTATAAATTTTAGGCTTACTAAAAATGTATATAGGATCTAGTTAATTAATTTTAACACTTTTTATATTTTACCCATAAATGAGAGGGACAGTTGATGTAATTTTTATTTAATAAATTAATGATCGAATTTTATACTATAATAACCAGAATAAATAAATATAGTTAAATTAAAAATATAGGATTTTTCTGTGAACTTTTGACTGCCACTAAATTAACAACGGGTACGAAATTCAGTCCGTGTTAGAAGTTAAAATAATAACACCCGACGACTACACTATGCATGATATTTGTTACCTTTCTGTTTTCAATCCCTTTCAATTTAAAAGTGTGATTGGTGAATAATTGACCAAAGGTACAGTGTTGGTTTTGTGGATATCAATTACGTTACACAATTAAATTAGAAAATTGATTATAATATTTAAATGATTAGTGTATCCTTGCTACAACTTTATATATGGACATATGGAATGCAGAAGTTTACAATCACCACTTGCCATCTCCACTTTCCACTTTCCCATTTCCCATTAAATCTTATATGATTCACATAATCGAATACAACCAAAAATTTACAATCTAACTATCATCGCTAGACCCTCACCATAAACTACTCGAACTTACTACGACTCCTTGCTTCCTATTTCGGTTACCATCATAATCGTATATCAAGACCACTTGTTAACCGAAACTATCTATTTAGTTTGTTTTTATAGTTTTGTGATTAACCGCCACCACCACCAAAGACAACATCATTCGACCACCACCTTGAGTCACCACCACCCTTCTTCTTCTTCGTGACCGTCGACCGTCACCCTACAACCACTCTAACAACCGAACACCACACTCACCATTACACCACCACCATTATAACCACCATCATGTTACTATTTGTGTTCGTAAATTTCTGCACCAATTACCACCATGCACAACCACGGTTGTATATATATATATATTTTTTTTTTTTGTTACCTGTTATATTCAAGAACCAACTCATCACTGCATCTGTTTCCATTTCCTATTTTTGCTGCAACACCACCATAATCTCCACCACTAAACCCCCATTCGAACATCATTAAAACCCATTACCACCTTCATCCTCGCCATCTCTTTCTCTCCTAAACCTATCCGAGAAAAACCACCACAAAACCACCTACTAATTTGGTTTCTATTTCAACCGTCGCCATCATCAACTAGTCACCATTAATTCTGTTTCAATAGCCAACGAACCACCACAACCATCAAATGCTTTTGTTTTCTAGTGCGATCCAAAATTCACAAAATCACATAAACTATCAAATAACCTGGGTAATGCCATGTTTTGTTTATATTTGAACAAGTTCTATTCACCTGCAAATCAACAACTAACACTGCTGTTCACCGTTGCTCTCATTGCTTCTTCTATTTCCTATTTTCTCTGATCGTAAACCATCAGATATACCTGCAACTTGTTTCGTTTTACTATCGATAGGATGAAGGAAACAATACGCGTTTCGTGTAACCAGATGATGATTAAGAAGATGATGAGTTAAGTTCGTGATGATCTTGACTGAATATGACGGTTATCGATGTTGATAATGATAAACGTAATTAATATCGATGATGATGATAATCGATGATCGAAGATGATGTCGAAGGTTACTGTATTGTTGATCGAAATAGATAAGATGATGACAAGTTGTTGATGATCGAGCTGTGCTTTTCTGTCAAATACCGAACCCCACACAACATAATGCCTCTCCAGCTGTTTATTTAATCACGGTACATGCTAAGTAATTTAATAGTTGGGCTTTGTTATTATTTGGGCTGCCATGATTTTATGATTGGGCCGTATTCCTGTGTATGATGTTGGGCCCAAGAACCCATCATATGTTGCTGTTTTCCCTGCTGTCTTCTCGAAGAAAGTGGCTGCTATTGCAGCTGTACAATTGGTGATACATGATAATGTTGTATGTTATGATGATGACGAATGAAAACGTGATGCATGATGTTATGATAATGCTAAACAACGAAAGATATAATGATGATGATGATGGTTATTAGATGATAATGATAACATGATTATGGGAATGATAGAAAACGGAGGTGATAATGAGAATTTTATGTCGATAATGATATGTTAAAAGGTTGAGGAAGTCGATTAATTATTAAGAAAAAGAAAGAATTGAAACTGATATGTATACGGGTTATAAATTATGGCGAGTCTATTAGAACAGAAAAACAGATCACAGTCCAATGGTTCAAGGTGTTATTGGTGGGCGAGAGGTCTCGGGTTCGAGTCCCGGCTCGGGCGATTTATTATTTTTAAGCTTTAAAGGTAGTTTTCATAATCATTATTATTATTATTATTATTATTATTATTATTATTATTATTATTATTATTATTATTATTATTATTATTATTATTATTATTATTATTATTTTATTTCCATTATTATTTTTAATTATAACAAACAAATATTATTTACATAAAAATATAATTACTACGTATATCATAATCATATTATATACTATTATATTTTAATACATTATATTATATATAAAACATTAATGTATAACATTTATAACATATTTACAATATTAATATATTTTACTAAATGATATTATATAATAGTTTTACTAAATTAACTAAAGAGTATTTGCTATATAGGTAAATAATAAATATAATAAGTTAATACTAAAAATACTTAAATATAACATATAACTTATTAAATATAACAAGTATAATATATAAAACTTGTTTTACTATTTTACACATTTATTATATATGTTAATATTATTTGATATATCAATAATTGATATAGGTTCGTGAATTCGAGGCCAATCCTGCATTGTTCAATATCGTAATATGTATTTTTACTACAAAATACAGTATGGTGAGTTTTCATTGCCTTTTTACCCTTTATATTTTTGGGCTGAGAATACATGCGATGTTTTTATAACTGTTTTACGAAATAGACACAAGTAATTGAAACTACATTATATGGTTGAATGATCAAAATCGAATATGCCCCTTTTTATTAAGTCTGGTAATCTAAGAATTAGGGAACAGACACCCTAATTGACGCGAACTCTAAAGATAGATCTATCGGGCCCAACAAGCCCCATCCAAAGTACCGGATGCTTTAGTACTTCGAAATTTATATCATGTCCGAAGGAGGATCCCGGAATGATGGGGATATTCTTATATGCATATTGTGAATGTCGGTTACCAGGTGTTCAATCCATATGAATGATATTTTTGTCTCTATGTATGGGACGTATGTTTATGAGAAATGGAAATATGAAATCTTGTGGTCTATTAAATTTATGAAATGATTATTTATGATAAACTAATGAACTCACCAACCTTTTGGTTGACACTTTAAAGCATGTTTATTCTCAGGTATGAAAGAAATCTTCCGCTGTGCATTTGCTCATTTTAGAGATATTACTTGGAGTCATTCATGACATATTTCAAAAGACGTTGCATTCGAGTCGTCGTGTTCATCAAGATTATTATTAAGTCAATTATAGTTAGATGTATTATGAAATGGTATGTCTGCCGTCAACTTTTGATGTAATGAAAGATTGTCTTTTCAAAAACGAATGCAATGTTTGTAAAATGTATCATATAGAGGTCAAGTACCTTGCGATGTAATCAACTGTTGTGAATCATTTATAATCGATATGGACTTCGTCCGGATGGATTAGGACGGGTCGTTTCAGTTGAAGCACATATTGATTCACTTCTCAAATCACTAAGAGAGCTACACAACATATGTAATCAAAGTCAAGCCTAAAATAAACTCATAGTAATTGATCTTTAGCCAACTCAACAACACATGATTGTGACGCCCCGTACAAAACCATCGTGTACGGATCATCAACAATAGGATCATTACCAGGTCAAACGCTATACGCTGTTTAAAAACCAGTTTTTGCATTCATGAAAAGATAACGTTTTACAAAAGTTAACGTGCTTCTACGAATAGAAAGCATAAACATAAGTACGTGACTCAAAGGTCATTACAAAGCCATTATTCAGAAATAACATAAGTTGTGAATGCAAGATAAAAGTTCCATGATTGAGACATCTCTAAACAATGCAGCGGAAGTCTAACACAGCAGTCTATTACAGCGGAAGCAATAAGCGTCTTAGTTACCTGAGAATAAAACGTGCTAAAAAGTCAACACAAATGTTGGTGAGCTATAGTTTTTGTAATTAACGATGTAATGTAGACCGTGAGATTTCGTATTCAAAATAGTATAAAAAGTATATGCTTATCCGTGGGCACCCGGTAACTAACTTAACGTAAAGTAAATATCACCCCCTAAAAGTACACTTGGCGAGTGCGTATGTTCTCGAAGTATTAAACACCCGTTAAATGCTAGCGCGACTAGCCCGAGTGGGGATGTCAAACCCTATGGATCCATATCTAAGATTCGCGTCTACCAGTTCAAAAACCAATAGTTAAACGTTACCGTGCTAAGGGGAATGTTTATGCCGTTATATAACCCACACATATATAAAGTTTAAGTACTCGTGTCAAGTAAGTAAAACATAAAAAGCGCATGTATTCTCAGTCCCAAAAATAGTAAAGTAAAAAGGGAAGCTATAACTCACAGTGATAAATGCGGTAAAAGTCAGTACGGAAAGTATGCAAGTAGTAAGTCGGTCTGAAAGGTCCTCAACCTAAGTCAAAGGTCACTAGGTCAGTATATTGTCCTCAAAAGTTTAAAAGTGAATAAATTAAGTCTTAAGTATCATCATCATCATCATTCGTTAAAGCTAAAGTAAGTTTTCAACAAGAATAGAGATCGAAACAAAAGGCTGATTTCGGACAGCTGCTACGACCACTATACAAAACGAAAAGACGTGTGGTCAGTGGCCAAGGCTCAGTATGTGAGTCCTCTAACCGCTATCCAATTTTTAGATCCTAACTCGATGCTGTTTGACCGTGGCGATGGTTCAAGCGATAGTAGGTCAGAATTTTCAACACGTCGTTACATAGGCGTAGTGACTTTCGGAAGGCAATAAATCCTAAACCATATATTGGATTTAGGCGAGTCTTGAACGAAAAGTCATCTGCTCGAACCGAACTATCTGAAAATCAATTTTCCAGAAGTCCTAGGAGTCTGATCAGACCCCAAAAAACAGCAAACAAGTGCTTCGGTGGGTTTCTTGGTGCTTGATGCTCATCACGGTTCTCATCCTTGATGCGTGTAAGCTTCAAGTGTACAACTCTTTGATGTTTTAGCATCACTTTGACCAAGTTTCAACCATTAACACACAACTAAGAGTAAAAGCTAACATTCTACAAGTTTTGTACATCAAGGTTGTCTCTTTATTGCATAAACACAATAAAGCTTCAACCTTTGTCCTTTTGAGACAAGTTTATGCATCTTCATCATATGAGATGATGAAGACTTGATTTTTATCACCATAAAAATCATAAAAAGGTTCCAAATAAGTGAGATCTACAATAATAACTTAGATCTCAAGTATTAAGAAACCCTAAGCTAGAAAGCTTGGATCTTTGCAAGATTAATGAGACCATAAGCTAGAAAGCTAAGATCTAGTGAAAGTAATGAGACCATAAGCTAAAAAGCTAAGATCTAAACAAAATAATGAAACCCTAAGCTAGAAAGCTTGGATCTTTAATTTTCTTGAAGATCCTTAAAGCGAAAGGCTAGATCTATAAGTTACATGAAGATCATAAACACAAGTTTTGATCTTTTAACAAAAATAAAGTGATCTTAACCTATAAAGCTTAGATCCATCAAAATAATAAAGATTCAAAGCTAGAAAGCTTGAATCTTTCATGTTCTTGAAGGATTCAAATCAAAGTTTAAATCTTCAAGATATAACAAGATTAAGAAGCTAAAAAGCTTGATCTTATGAAGATGATAATGATGTCGTGTGAAAGAAGAAGAGAAGAAGAAGAAGAAGAAAATTTAAAACTTACAATTTTTAGTGTGAGAAAGACTAGAGAGAGAATTAGAGATCAAGTGTGTGTAAAATGTGAATGAGATCAAGTGTGAAATGGAAGGAAATAGCTTGGTATTTATAGTGGTGGTGAAGAGTGGTGGTTGTGGGTTTTGGGGGGACAGGGGGGACACCTTTTTGCTTTTTGGTTAGTGGTGGTCTAAAGGTGGTGCTTATTGTTAGGATCCCATGCAACATTTGTGATAATGGTGACAAAAATTGGTAGTATGTTGGCTTAACTTAGTGGGTTTTTGTCTTACATTTATATGAGTCATAAATTATTAAAGTTGGGCTAATTAAATAGTCCATTAGCTAGAGTAGGGTGGGCTTTGAATCCAACAAGGTAGAAAGTCCAACAAGACTAACTAGTGAGCATAAGTAAATTACTAAGCGTAGTTAAGCATCCAAAAACCAAGTAATTGTTATTATAAAATAACAATTAGTATTACGTAGTCATAATATTCCAATTATGAGAAAAGTTAAACGTGTACCAAGATACATAGCTCGTTCTAAACGTCAAGTGACACTAACAGTCATAAAAGCATTCGAGGATCAAGTTAAGTAACTAAGTACTTAATAGCACGTTCTAAAATATAAACGAAAGTAATCAACATGAAATAAGATCCCAGAATATAATCTAACATAGTACGCATAAATACGCAGTTTCGTGAAAGTAATAAGCACAAATATAAGTCGAAAAAGTCTGGTCGTTACATTACCCACCTGTTAAAGAAAATTTCGTCCCGAAATTTTAAGCTGAGGTAGATGGTAGAGTTGTGAAGAGGTGAGGATACTTCTTCATCATCTGATCCTCTCGCTCCCAAGTAAACTCGGGTCCTCGTTTAGCATTCTAACGGACTCGGACAATTGGAATCTTGTTGCGTTTCAAGGTTTTGACCTCACGGTCCATAATTTCAACAGGCTCTAACACGAAGTGGAGTTTTTCATCAATCGTAAGCTCCTCAAGAGGTATGACAAGTTCTGGTCAGCAAGACATTTCTTCAGATTCGACATGTGGAAAGTGGGATGAACTGCGCTCAACTGAGTCGGAAGATCCAAACAGTAAGCAACGGGTCCAACACGCTCCAAGATTTAAAAAGGACCAATATATCGCGGATTTAGCTTCCCACGCTTTCTGAAATGGATTACACCTTTCCATGGTGCGACTTTCAACATTAAGCGGTCACCTACTTGGAATTCACGATCTTTACGTTTAAGGTCGGCATAGCTCTTTTGGCGATCACGGGCAGTCTTGAGCCTTGCTTAAATTTGAACAATCTTCTCAGTTGTTTCATGGACGAGTTCGGGTCCGATGTTTTGCTTTTCACCTACTTCGGCCTAACAGATAAGATAACAGCACTTGCGGCCTTACAAAGCTTCGAAAGGTGCGGCCTTAGTGCTCGAATGGTAACTATTGTTGTAGGAGAATTCGGCCAGAGGCAAATGCTTCTCCCAAGCTTTCTCGAAATCAATAACACAAGCTCGTAACATGCCCTCCAAGGTTTGAATCGTGCATTTGCTTTGTCCGTCGGTTTGCGGGTGATACGCGGTACTCATATCTAAACGTGTTCCCAAAGCTTCTTGTAAAGAACGCCAAAATCTAGAAGCGAAACGGGCATCTCGGTCTGAAATAATCGATAAGGGTACACCGTGATGAGATACAATTTCCTTTATGTATAGCTGTGCGAGTCTCTCCATTGTATCAGTTTCCTTCATGGCTAGGAAGTGAACAGATTTGGTGAGACGGTCAATATTAACCCAGATGGTATCATAACCGCCTACCAATTTTGGTAGCTTCGTGATGAAGTCCATCGTTACTCCTTCCCACTTCCATTTCGGGATTTCGGATTGCTGAAGTAACCCGGATGGCCTCTGATGTTCGGCTTTGATCTTAGAACAAGTTAAACACTTTCTGACGTAAGTCGCAACATCCTTCTTGAGGTTTGGCCACCAATATTTCTCCTTGAGGTCGTGGTACATCTTACCAGCTCCTGGATGAATCGAATATCTTGACTTGTGGGCTTCGTCTAGAATCAGGCTTTGTAAATCCCCATAACTAGGAATCCAAATTCTTCCGGCAAAATATCGGAGTCCAGTTTCCTTAACCTCGCATCGAGAGACGAGAATGTTCAAATATTCCTGAGAAATATTCTCCTCTTTGAGAGCTTCCTCTTGGGCTACACGAATCTGACTATTGAGATTCGTGTAGATGGTGATGTTCAAGGCGCGGACATGAAGAGGTACCATTCTCTCCTTTCGGCTCAAAGCATCGGCTACAACATTTGCCTTTCCAGGGTGGTAGCGAAGTTCACAATCGTAATCGTTCAACGTCTCGATCCACCGTCGCTGTCTCATGTTTAGTTGCTTCTGATCGAATATGTGTTGGAGGCTTTTGTGGTCGGTGTGATGACCCGTCCAAATCCACTTGGACGAATACATCATTCATTGATTTCATAGGGAGGTTTTGACCTCTGTATGATACGTTTTGTAAACATTTCATTCTTTTGAAAAGGCACACCATAAATGAATATATAAATCGAAGGTTTTCGACGTCTGATGATTTCTACGTATAGACAATCACCGTATATAATAGTTTACAATACTACATCCGTTGACAACACAATCAAAATAAGATACATGGTGATGATTTTGTGAATGCAAAGTTTTCTTGAATAAAGCATGTATGACTCCATGCACATAGCTTGTATAACGTATAAGCAAACAGCGGAAGACTTCTAGTAACCTGAGAATAAACATGCTTAAAAGTGTCAACACAAATGTTAGTGAGTTCATAGTTTTAATGTTGCACATATTCTGTATATAAAGGTGGATCACAAGATTTCAGTTGTTTCATCCAGAAACGTTTATCAAAATATTCTACAAGATTGAGCACCCTGATAACTATGCTTTAACGTTTTAATAAGTACCCCTATTTTAACATACATGTAACCAACATGTACAATACACGCAATCCAACATGTACTAAACTCAAATAGCATACGTCTGTTTTATAGTTCAGGCTAGGGTTTCTATACCTGGAACAGACGGGGATGTCAAGCCCTATGGATCCATATACAACTACTCGCACCCACCAGTTCTTATAACCGGCAGTTACTAGTTACCAAAGTTAAGGGATTTTCGGTTCAAACTCGGTGTAGAATTTAGTATGTACTTGTGTCCATTGTATTTAAAATAAAGTGCATGTATTCTCAGCCCAAAAATATAGATTACAAAAGCAATTAAAAAGGGAGCAAATAAAACTCACCTTAGCAGCACATAAGGTGATTCACCAAAATATGACCAAAACTCGAAATGATGCATAACCGTAGATCTCAACCTAGAGAACATATGTTGGTCAATACATATCTAACAAGCTAGGTCTGGTCATAGTGTATCACAATCCTAATGCTCGAGACCAACATGTAAAAGTTAACAAAAGTCATCTCAAAAGTCAACCTGACCCAATATGATCTTTAAATCTATACATGTTTATTAACATAGTATAAGTCTTGATAATTGAACGAATTTATAGTTTATCAAACTCAAAATATTATTTATTTCAGGAGCTATATTATATTTGAATTATCATGGCAATCGAACATGATTTTCATATAGTTTTCCAATACTTCAAAAATCAGATTATAGTGTTTATAAAGCTTTAAAACATGATAAGACAGTCAACTTTGACAATTGTTCAACAAGACGAGAGGTGTCTTATATAGAAATTCATTTACTCGATTAGTAATATCTAAAAATTCAATTTATCAATCTCATAGACAAGTTGTTTAAATATTAATTTACAATTTCAAACACAATTTCAATTAACGTCAAACATAATTCAGTTGACCATATTTTTAATCCGGTCATCGAAATCACGCGATTTCTAAATGAAAAGTTAATAATTTTTCACCAGCTTTCCAAAAATACGCATATCATATACATTATATCAGTAGCCTATGTATCAAATTCGTGATTCATCATAAACTATCTAACTACAAAATTAAAGCATACAAGCATGCATAAACATATATACTCGAGCACTAGACATGGATACACTATTAATATATAAAAGATAAGATATGAATGCTCACGTATCAATATTGTGATTCAATATTGTAGGAAAGTACGTAGATGCGAAGGAAATGATAAACACTAGATTGACCTCACGAGCATACCCCCGAACAATACCCATAACCTCCATAGTTATAACCCATAATTTCCTTAGCTCTATCCCGCTTAAAAACTTGTTTTGAAATAACACGCTCATGACTTCGTCGTAGTATTTTATGTATAATACTAATAATACTAAGATTAAAATCTATAATAATAATCTTAATACTTATTAATAATAATAATATAAATATAAATATAAATAATAATAATAATAATAATAATAATAATAATTTACGGAGTACTTAAGATAGATGGAAAGAAAATGAAAACTGAATCAGAAATCGTGCAATTTATAGGAATGTGGCTGCCACCAACCCCCCATGTGATCGCATGAGGTTTAGCCTATATGGCCATGCGATCGCATGGCCTAAGAAATCCAGCTCACAAATGTTAACTTCTTCTACCGACACATTTTTTATGTATATATATATATATATATATATATATATATATATATATATATATATATATATATATATATATATATATATATATATATATTATTTAATATATAATATATTTAATCTTTAGAATTAATTAAATATTATATTATATTCTCGTGCATAGTTAATTTATAATTTTTACACCGATGTGTGGTACGTTAACCCTCGACTTAAGTACCGGTACCGGTTTTTCGAACGCATTTTCGTACGCTTAGAAAAATGGTACTTTACGTTTCGTGTAATGTACCTTTATCAATAACAAGACTCAAATCAATGAAAAATTATCCCACTCAAAGTGTAACTTATTTATTGGAGTGTTTTGGTCATTTCCTTCTTAAAATCATCGTCTTAATATATATATAATAATATTATTTTAAATCTAAACGTTTTATGACTAAGTTATTATAATATTTTTATCACATTATAAAATATATATATTTATATATATTTTTATTCATGTGTAGTTACAAATATTTTTTCGTGAATCATCGGTCAAAATCATATAAATTTTAAATTTAAATTTGGTCAGAAATTTTTGGGTCGTAACAGTACCTACCCGTTAAATAAATTTCGTCCCGAAATTTGAGTGAGGTCATCATGGCTAATAATAAAAATGTTTTTATGACGAATATGAGTGGATAAATAGAGCTTTATCATTATTGACTAATATAGATAAAACGATTCGATTATATGAAGCGTACGAGTGAAGTTGTCACAAAAGGTTAAGATAGAGATTTAACTTTGGACGTAGTCACGGTGGATTTCCAGATTTCAAGGGATTTGGAGAAAATCTTCGTAATAAGATTTGGTTCTTCGGTAATTAAGGAAATTAGGATCTTCTTTGGTTAAATGCAATAATCTGTTTTGATTGCTCTATCGGATATTTTACTATAAATCCACTCCCTTCGTTTCCTTCTTTCCACAGCTCACATCTTCTATCTTTCTTCCTCAATTCATACTTTAAAGTATTCGTCAATATTCTCCATCCAGTTCTGATTCTTGATATACTCCTAACTTTCATATCTGTCATTCTTCTTTTTCATCTGCCGCCAGAAGAATCTATTCACTTCTACTATACTCTTGGTTTTATAGTGTTTTTAGTTCTCCCGTGTCTTTACGTTGTAATACTTATTGATATACACGGTTTGTAATTTATGTGTTGTTGTCAGGCTTTATATTTTCCCTTATATCCCGATGTTTTTGCTTCTGTCTTTCTATAATCATTGACATCCACAGTTAATGCTCTCTCCTATTTGCTGCAATTTATACTTCCATTTCTATTTCGAAGCTTCATGCCTTTGTTTTCTTCTTCTTCCCGACTTCAAGTCAAGCGAATAATGGTCCAGAATTCGTAGGTATGGAGTTTCAAATGATCATAATATACAAAGCAGAAAGGAAAGGTAATAGCAAGATTTGATTTATCAAATTACCAGAATATCACGGAAAAGATCGAATCATAAAGAAAAATATTTTCTTGATATGTTTAGAGGTTAAGTAGAATACAAGAGTCGTGTAACATGGCACATGATTTCGTTATGATCTGTGAATTATCATGTTCCATTTAGAAACTCATCATGACTTACTGTAATATAATCACGTTGATCAAGTGTCATTATATTATACTAACTCATGCTTCAGTTCCTAACACTACTTCAAAACATTCATATTTTAAACTCGAAGGTTTCAGAATTTAGAGACTAAAATAGTTTCTTTTATGATGTAACACAGATAGCGCGAAGAGATAATTGATTTCAGATGAGTATAGTTATGAAGATGTCTTCAGAAATATCGAGGATATTTATAATGAAAGATATGATAATATCTTAGAATATCTAAGATTCGAGGATGATGAAGAATATTGTCCGCAAGGGTTTTAAAGTAAGGAGTAAGGTATTTTCTAATGATTTCAGCAGACACTGAATCATTTGGATTCTTTGAAGGTAGATTTTGTCTTTGTGATTTGTCCACAGCCCCCTTCATGGTTTGCTTAATCCGTTTTTTAGTTCCAAGCCTTCTCTTTTTCAGCACACTATTCTTTATCATCAAACTTTTGGATGTTAAGGTCGTTTACAGTTTTTTTTGCTGCTTCATCAGCATTTTTCCAGAATTCGGAGAACTAATTCGCAGTTTAGGGTGTTTTTCAGAAACTTCACATTCGAAGTATGTAATTCTAGGAGATAGACGTTATATGTATATATATAACTGTTGAAGTGAAAACGCTGCGAGATTCGAGATTGATGATTGATGATTTTCGATATTTGGTATGGCAATTATTGTTACAGGATGTAGGTGAGTACATGATGGGATTTCATGAGTAATATAGATATTTTTCAGAGAGACTAAAGCTGAAGTTACTGGTACATCTGCTAATAATGTGGTGGAATATAAAAGATTCTCCGGTAACAAAAGGGTAATCGTATATATCCAGTTTATAATAAGGCTACTCCGGATGAAAAATCGAAGTTGACTTGCTGAAGCTGTGACAGAATTTGCTACTTTGAAAAGGAATCACAAAGTTATTTTTGCTAATAAATGCCAAAGGGTCTGACACGGATACGTGTTAAACTATGACTTTGGTTTCGAGAGTTTTTTTTTCAGGTGCAAGACTGTGGGAAATATGTGGTTGGATCATCATCTCGATTGTTCATTATTTGAAGTGTCTTCAGGAAATTTTGAAAGGTTTGAACACAGATTGTAATCGATAATATACATATGATGTTCTAGAATTTTGAATGATACGAATATTTTTCTGGGTTTTATGATTAGAAGTGATGTTCTAGCACAGTTTTGAAGTCAAAGTATAGATTTGAAAGATGTAGGAATCTAAGAGTGATGATATCGGTTATATCTCGACTTGGATTCTGATATGTTAAAATCAGAATATGTAATTGAATTTGAATGAGTATGGTTGTTTTGATTTCTATGAAAGAATATATCTTGTTGTGAAAGTAGTGAGTATAGTTGATGATTTGTTGAATCAGAATCGAAGAATGTAACATATTAATTTGAATTTATATATCTCTCGGGTATTACCTGTGATGCCCCGTACAAAACCATCGTGTATGAATCATCAACAACAGGATCATTACAAGGTTAAGTACTATATGCTATAATAAAAGAAGTTGCATTCACGTTAAAAAGGTGACGTCATAACCGACATCAAATGTTTTACAATCTAAAAGCATACTTCACTAAGTAGAAGCAAATAATAAGTGTATGTGACCACAATGGTCGTTACAAGTCATAGTTCAAAAGTACTAATGTTTGAATGCAACATAAAGTAGTTCATGCGATAACAACTCTAATCAGCGGGTGTCTACAGCACGACTAGTACATAGCGGAAGCTAACCTCAAGCACCTGAGAAAAACATGCTTAAAAATGTCAACACAAAGGTTGGTGAGCTATAGTTTAAGTATAACAATATGTAAGGTAGGCCACGAGATTTCAGTGCTACAAAGAGCGTTTCAAAACAGTATGATAAAGTATATGTTAACCGTGGGCACTTGGTAACTAACTTAACGTTTATACCCCCTGAAAGTACACTTGGAAAGTGCGTATGTTTACGAAGTATTAAACACTCATAAAATGCTAGCGCTACTAGCCCGAGTGGGGATGTCAAACCCTATGGATCCATATCTAAGATTCGCGTTCACCGGTTCAAAAACCAATGACTAAACGTTACCGAGCTAAAGGGAATGTTTTTGCCGTTGTATAACCCACACATATATAAGTTTAAGTACACGTGCCTAGTATGTAAAACATAAAATCCGCATGTATTCTCAGTTCCCAAAATAAGTTAAAGTAAAAAGGGAATGCTATAACTCACAATGATAAAGTAGCGGTAAAGTATGACTCGGAAAGTAAGCAAGTAATGAAGGTTGTTTAAATGGGTCCTCAACCTAAGTCAAATAGTACTAAGTCAGTAAATCGTCCGAATAGATTTAAAAGTATGTAAATAAGGTCTTAAGGGTCATCATCATTCATCATTAAACAAAAGGTGTAAAGTAGGTTTCGTTTATGAAAGTAGTTTAAAACAAGGGCTTATTTTGATCAGTCACCACAGCCTCTACCCTTATTGAAATAAGGTGAGACCAGTGGCCATGGCTCCGTATATGAGTCCTTTAAGTTTGGTAAAATTTACAGAAGCAAACTCATCTTCGTTTGACCGTGGTGACGGTCTAGGTGCGAGTAGGTCAGAAATTTCTGCACAACGTTAAAGGACATAGTGACGATCGGAGGGCCATAAATCCTAAACCGTAACTCGGATTAAGACGAGTCTTATATGAAAAGTTATCTACTCGAAAATATCTATCCGGAAAAATCATGGTTACAGTAGCCCAGGTGTACTGGTCTGTTACAGAAACCAGAAAACAGTAGGTAGGAGACAGAAAGCAGTAAAACAACGGTTTCCAGTGAGTTTGATGCTTGATGCTTATCACGGTTCTCGTCCTTGATGCGTATAGCTTCAAGTGTACAACTCGTTGATGTGTTTGCATCATCTTGACCAAGATTTGACCATCATAACCCAAGTGCAAGTTTAAGACATGAAGCACAACTCACTTAAGTGTTGCAAGTGTTTTGATGAACCAAAGTTTCATTAAAGTCTTAGATTTAGCACATACATGAAATGTAAAAGTAATACTAACTAAGTTTTGACAATTATGACACAAGTGTGAGTCTAAGACATGTAGATCAACTCACTTAAGAGTTGTATGAAGTTGATGAACCAAAGTTACATCAAGGTCTTAGATCTAACACTTACATGAACTTTAAAAGTAAAAACAAGTTACAAACTTGAAAGTAAACTAACTAATCAAGATCTTAAGATGTAGAACATAGTTCTTAGTTAGATCTTGAAGATCTAAGACCCAAAAGTCTAGATCTAAGGTTATTAAGTTAAATCCAACACAAGTATGTAAAGTTATAAATAAAGAGTTACACTTCCATGTTCTTAAATCTTTAAAGTTAACTTTAAGTTTCAAGAAAGTATGAGATCAAGACTAACTTGTAGTACTTGACCAACAACAACAACAAACATGAAATTATTGTGTATAAAATGAAGAAGTAAACTAAGTAAACAAGTAATTTGTTCATGGTTGTTCATACTTTAAAGATTCAAACCAAAGTTTGATCTTTAGGAAAGTAAACTTTAAAGTTTACTTCATGAATCACAAGTAGGATTTCAACACATGAACTTACAAACTTTTGAAACAATAAATGTAGAATCATAAACTAGTAAGTTTATGTTCTTGTGTTCTTGAAAGTTCAATATATTACGAAGAATGAAACTAAAGAGTTTGATTCTTGGAAACTAGTAAGTAAATAATAACAAGAAACAAAGTAACAACAACTAACAACTACAAACAATTAACAACAAAGAATAAAGATGATGATGATTTAAGGGTGTTTGGCATACGGTTTTCATCAAGAAAAAGGAAGAACAAGTTGTTCAAAACACTTACAAGAAAGAGAGAAAAGTGAGAGAGAAATGAGAGAAAAGGTTGCAAGTATTTTAGGTGTGTGAAAAATGAAATGGAACAAGTGAATGGAGTACTCAAAAAAAAAGAAACCAAACACCTCTAAAGGCCTTGGAGGCCGTCGGTTTTGCAAAGAGGGAAGGGGGGAAGAAGTTTGTCCATGAGGTACATGCATGTATGTGTCATAAAAGGTGGATATTAAGTGTTAGTTCATGGGGATTATGTAGTAACTATATTCCTTATGCACAAACTAACTAGTTGAGTTCAAATGATGATACTTACATGTAGTAATGGGCTTAACTAAGTCCATGAAAGAAGTAAGGTGGGCTTTATAAGCCCATGTTCAATTAAAAGTCCAAGTTTTATGTAATTAACAAATAAATCCAATTAAAGCCCAAGTAACTAACTAATCACCATAGTTAATTAAAATGATTAATAAAATCAATCATGAATGTAAATAATACTTGAAAATATTATTCGTGAAGTTTCGTGTGTCACAAAGATGTTTCGGGCAATTAAAGTCAAGTTCGGGCAATCATGGCAACATGTAAATGTAATAACATACATTCATTTAATCACACGTATTAATAATAATAATTATTAATAAATAAATGTTGGAAAATCCAGGGTCGTTACATTATCCACCTGTTAAAGAAAATTTCGTCCCGAAATTTAAGCTGAGGTAGATGGAGGAGTCGGGAAAAGGTGAGGATACTTCCGCATCATTTGATCCTCTCGCTCCCAAGTAAACTCTGGTCCTCGTTTGGCATTCCATCGCACTCGGACGATCGGAATCTTGTTGCGTTTCAAAGTTTTGATCTCACGATCCATAATTTTAACAGGTTCTTCCACAAAGTGAAGTTTGTCGTCAATCGTAAGTTCTTCCAGTGGTATGATAAGTTCCGGTGCCGCAAGGCACTTCTTCAAGTTTGACACATGGAAGATAGGATGAACTGAGCTCAATTGTGCTGGTAGATCCAAACGATAAGCAACGGGTCCAACACATTCCAAGATTTCAAAAGGACCAATGTATCGTGGGTTTAACTTTCCACGTTTTCCAAAACGGATCACACCTTTCCAAGGTGCAACCTTCAACATTACATGATCGCCAACATTAAATTAAAAGTCCTTACATTTAAGATCAGCATAACTCTTTTGACGGTCACGAGCAGTCTTTAGTCTAGCTTGAATCTGAGAAATCTTCTCCGTTGTTTCGTGGACTACCTCGGGTCTGGTGATTTGCTTTTCGCCTACTTCGGCCCAACAAATAGGAGATCGGCACTTGCAGCCATACAATGCTTCAAAAGGCGTGACATTAATGCTTGAGTGATAACTGTTGTTGTACGAGAATTCGGCTAGTGACAAATGCCTTTCCCAGGCCTTTCCAAAATCAATGACACATGCACGCAACTTGTCTTCCAACGTCTGAATCGTTCGTTCACTTTGCCCGTCAGTCTGAGGATGATAAGCAGTACTCATATCAAGACGAGTTCCCATGGCTTCTTGCAAAGAACGCCAAAATCTAGAGGCAAAACGGGGATCGCGATCGGAGATGATCGATAAAGGTACACCATGACGAGATACAACCTCCTTGATGTATAGTTGAGCAAATCTCTCCATTGTATCCGTCTCCTTCATTGCTAGGAAGTGTGCAGATTTGGTAAGGCGGTCAACAATAACCCAAATAGTATCGTATCCGCCCACCGTCTTTGGTAGCTTAGTAATGAAATTCATTGTGATCCTTTCCCATTTCCATTGTGGGATTTCCGGTTGCTGAAGTAAAACCAGAAGGTCTCTGATGCTCGGATTTAACCTTCGAGCAAGTTAAACACTTACCAACATAAGTTGCAACGTCCTTCTTAAGATTCGGCCACCAATACTGTTCTTTAAGGTCGTGGTACATTTTGCCCGCTCCAGGATGAATCGAATATCTCGATTTGTGTGCTTCATCAAGTATAAGGTTCCGTAGATCTCCATAAAGAGGTACCCAAATTCTTCCGGCATAACATCGGAGTCCAGACTCCCTAACCTCGAATCGAGAAACAAGTATGTTCAAATATTCGTGAGATATATTCTCCTCCTTGAGAGCCTCATCTTGGGCTACTCTGACCTGGTTGTTGAGGTTCGAATGGATGGTGATGTTCAGAGCCCTAACACGAAGAGGTGTCGTCCTCTCCTTTCGGCTTAAAGCGTCAGCTACAACATTGGCCTTGCCAGGGTGATAACGGAGTTCACAATCGTAGTCGTTGAGCGTCTCGATCCATCGACGCTGTCTCATATTCAGTTGCTTCTGATCAAAGATGTGCTGGAGACTCTTGTGATCGATGAAGATAGTGCTCTTAGTTCCATACAAATAATGTCTCCACAATTTAAGCGCAAAGACAACGGATCAAGTACTAGTCAGAGGTGTTGCTCATGCTCTACTTCACTCTTAGAGTAGATGAGGATATCATCTATGAAGACGATAACAAACTTATCCAAGTACGGCTTGCAGACACGATTCATGAGATCCATGAACACGGCAGGTGCATTTGTTAATCCGAATGCATCACGAGAAACTCATAATGACCATAACGAGTTCTAAATGCAGTCTTCATTACATCGCTTTCCTTCACCCTCAACTCGTGATAACCGGATCGCAAATCGATCTTTGAGTAGATGCTCAATCCTTGTAGTTGATCAAAAAGATCATCAATTTGTGGAAGAGGATACCGATTCTTGATAGTCAATTTGTTGAGTTCACGGTAGTCGATACACATACGGAAGGATCCATCCTTCTTCTTCACAAACAACACAGGTGCGCCCCAAGGCGAGAAACTTGGTTGGATAAACCCTTGATCTAACAGCTCTTGTAGTTGACTCTGTAATTCTTGCATCTCGGAAGGTGCGAGTCTATAAGGTGCGCGAGCTACAGGTGCAGCTCCTGGCACTAAATCAATCTGAAACTCTACTGCTCTTGGTGGCGGTAATCCAGGAAATTCTTCAGGGAAGACATCGGAAAATTCGTTCACAATTTGAACGTCGTTCACGCTCTTCACCTCAGTTTCTACTGTTTTCACATGTGCTAGGACAGCAAAACGTCCCTTCTTCATAATCTTTTGCGCTTTCACGCAACTAATGAGGTTCAGCTTCGAGGTACATCTCTCTCCGTAGATAACCAGTGGTTCGCCATCTCCTTGTGGTATACGAAGAGCTTTATCTCCGCAGATAATATCAGCCCTTATCTTACTCAACCAATCCATACCGACGATCACGTCAAAACTTCCCAGTTTGATAGGTATCAAATCAATTTTGAAATCTGCACCAGCTATGTTGATAATAGCTCCACGACTAATATGGTCAACCTTTTCAAGTTTTCCATTGGTGACCTCGACAATCATACTCTCTTTTAACGGGACTAATGACCAATTAATCTTATCGCAAAAATGTCTACATACATAACTTCTATCCGCACCAGTATCAAACAAGACAGAAGCTAAAAGGTTGTTGATTTTGAATATACCTGTCACCAAGTCGGGGTTTTCGCTTGCGTCCCTTGCATTAACATTGAAAGCTCTAGCACGTGGTGGTCCGCCATCTTTTCACTTATTTGGACACGCATTTCTAAAATGGCCTGTCTGCCCACATTCGTAACACTTCCTTGGCCCTGTGGGGTTCGGCTTCCCATTCAAAGTGGTGACCTTGCAGTCTTTTCCAACATGCCCAGACCATTGGCACTTCTCGCAAACAACATTGCAATACCCAGTGTGGTGTTTGTAACACCTCTTGCATTGTTGTAAGGTTCCCTTGTAGTTCGGGTTGGAGTTGGTGTTGTTGTTGGGGTTGGGGTTTCCACCGTTGTTGTTTCCTCTGAAACCCTCATGTCGTTTCACCGGGTTCTGTTCATAGTTTCTTCCCCTGTTGTTGTTGTTGTTGTTGTTGTTGTGGTTATCCCATTTGCGCTTCTCACTAGTACCCGCTTCAGACTTAGTTTTCTCTGGTTCATCGATGGTTATCTGATTCATTAAAGTATGCGCCATGCGCATCGCTTCGGGAACATTTGGTGGTTTGGACGAGGTAACATTTCCCTTAATGCTCTTAGGGAGTCCCCAGAAGTATCTCTCCATTCGCTTGAATTCTGGGGTGACCATTGTCGGACACATCAGGGCTAGTTCCAAAAATCTCCGATTGTAACCATCAAGGTCGTTCCCAACGGCCTTTAACTGCATGAATTCCATTTCCATCTTTTGGATTTCGGTTCTCGGACAATACTCCTCAATCATGGCACACTTAAATTCTTCCCATGGCGTAGCATACGCCTCATCAATGCCTTGTGCCTATGCCATTGTGTTCCACCACGTGAGCGCGCCGTCAGATAGCGTGCAAGAAGCAAATTTGGTTTTGTTGTCCTCCGAACAGTTGCTAACTCGGAATACTGATTCAAGTTTCTCGAACCATCTGGTGAGACCAACCGGTCCCTCGGTTACACTGAAGTTATGTGGTTTGCAGCTCTGGAATTCCTTGTAAGTACACCCATTTCGAACGGGTGGGATAACCGGTGGTGGTGGCGGTGGAGCTTGGAGGTTTCTTTCTGCTAGGGCTGCGGCTACACATTCTTGGATCATCTCTTTAATTTGAGCAGCAGTAGGTGTGGATCGACCGTTAGCCATGGTGTTCTATACAAACATTTTGACTCAAGTCAAAATCCAGCATTCAATATATAATAGTATAGTATATAACAACCAACATGTAAATAGCATAACACATGTTAATTAAGTAACGCAAGTTGATACAAGTACCGCAAAACACCATACAGTAACGTAAATAGAACACTTGTGTAAAAAGTAACATCACAAAGTTTCCATTCATTAATAATAAGTTTCATACATCATGATAGATTCGTACAATACATAAGTGAAATATGAAACTACAACTAGATTACATCATGAAATCTAATACAAAAGGTCCTACGGTGAAGGTGGGTGTAGGATGTCTAAAACCTGAGCCAACTGCTCCTCGAGCTCAGTAACCCGAGCTCGGAGGATTCCCACCTCCCTTGTCAATTCCTCGACAGTGGGAGATGGTGGGGCAGGCGGTGCTGGTGGTGCAGGTGGGGCCGGTGGAGCGAATGGTGCAGACCGCATGAAACGGGGTGCAGATGTCCCGGCTCCAGAAATAGTCAGTACGTAACGGTGAACCTTACGTATCTGTGGGTCGGCAGGGTACGGCAAAAGCCGTTTACGGGCAGTAACCCTCCGATGCCGACCAAAAGCATCAGTGAAAGCACGACATGCATTCACCCCTGGAATGACAGTGCCATCAGGACGGTACCGCTTCTTCGGCGGGGTGGAGGGTGCCTGTATAGGTACGTCATCAAGGTTCTCTTCGTCGGAGTCACTGGAGTCATCTGTAGAGGAGTCATCGGATGAAGGATCATCAGAATCACGTGGTGGTGACACGGGTGGCTGAACTGGTCATCCATGAGCGGCCATCATCTGTCTGTATCTGAATGGCGGAATCAGCACTAAACGTCCATCTGGAGCGCGTCGGCACGGAATGCGCATATGGTTACGGAATAGCCCTTCCCCGAACTCCGCGGAAATCACAACACCACCGATGCGGGGCTGTGGCTCCGAGGATCCGGGAGTAGACGGAGCTGGAATCTCTGTAGGGTCCACGTGTCCATCAATAGTAGCCACTGGTGCAGGCGCCTGGCTGCTAGTCCCGGAAGATGAAGCGCCGGGGTCACTCGTGGGTAGCGGGATCGGTGTGTCGGCAGCAGCAGCAGGTGGGGTAGCTGATGACTCTAAACTGCCCAAAGCGATAGCAGGTGGTACATCCGACATCTGAACAAGGAAAAATAAATTTTCCATGTCAGTAAGTCATAAAGCAAACACGTATTAGGCCAACAGTTTAAATCATGTATAACAATAAGTAGCATGGCAATAATAACGAATCGTACAGAAGTAGCATGCAATCGAAAGCAAGTGATATCATACAGTAGTGAAATCATGTAGTAGCATACGGCAAATAGCAGTAAAGGTAAGCAGCAGTATGCAGTAAATTCAGCAGAAACACGTAAACTAGCAAGTTGTAGATTAGTCCTATTAGTGAATCCTACTCGGGTCGGTCTTAGACTCACTAATGCAACCTAATTCCCTACAACCAATGCTCTGATACCAAATGTGATGCCTCGTACAAAACCATCGTGTACGAATCATCAACAACAGGATCATTACAAGGTTAAGTACTATATGCTGTAATAAAAGAAGTTGCATTCACGATAAAAAGGTGACGTCATAACCGACATCAAATGTTTTACAATCCAAACGCATGCTTCACTAAGTAGAAGCAAATAACAACTGTATGTGACCACAATGGTCATTACAAGTCATAGTTCAAAAGTACTAATATTTGAATGCAACATAAAGTAGTTCATGCGATAACAACTCTAAGCAGCGGGTGTCTACAGCACGACTAGTACACAGCGGAATCTAACCTCAAGCACCTGAGAAAAACATGCTTAAAAACATCAACACAAAGGCTGGTGAGCTATAGTTTAAGTATAACAGTATGTAAGGTAGGCCACGAGATTTCAATGCTACAAAGAGCGTTTCAAAACAGTATGATAAAGTATATGTTAACCGTGGGCACTTGGTAACTAACTTAACGTTTATACCCCCTGAAAGTACACTTGGCAAGTGCGTATGTTTACGAAGTATTAAACACTCGTTAAATGCTAGCGCTACTAGCCCGAGTGGGGATGTCAAACCCTATGGATCCATATCTAAGATTCGCGTTCACCGGTTCAAAAACCAATGACTAAACGTTACCGAGCTAAAGGGAATGTTTTTGCCGTTGTATAACCCACACATATATAAGTTTAAGTACTTGTGCCTAGTATGTAAAACATAAAATCCGCATGTATTCTCAGTTCCCAAAATAAGTTAAAGTAAAAAGGGAATGCTACAACTCACAATGATAAAGTAGCGGTAAAGTATGACTCGGAAAGTAAGCAAGTAATGAAGGTTGTCCAAACGGGTCCTCAACCTAAGTCAAATAGTACTAAGTCAGTAAATCGTCCGAATAGGTTTAAAAGTATGTAAATAAGGTCTTAAGGGTCATCATCATTCATCATTAAACAAAAGGTGTAAAGTAGGTTTCGTTTATGAAAGTAGTTTAAAACAAGGGCTGACTTTGATCAGTCACCACGGCCTCTACCCTTACTTAAATAAGGTGAGACCAGTGGCCTTGGCTCCGTATATGAGTCCTTTAAGTGTGGTAAAATTTACAGAAGCAAAATCGTCTTCGTTTGACCGTGGCGACGGTCTAGGTGCGAGTAGGTCAGAAATTTCTGCACAACGTTAAAGGACATAGTGACGATCGGAGGGCCATAAATCCTAAACCGTAACTCGGATTAAGACGAGTCCTATATGAAAAGTTATCTACTCGAAAAGATATATCTGAAAATCAAGGTTACAGTGGCTCAGGTGTACTGGTCTGTTACAGAAACCAGAAAACAGTCGGTAGGAGAGAGAAAGCAGTAAAACAATGGGTTCCGGTGAGTTTGATGCTTGATGCTTATCACGGTTCTCGTCCTTGATGCGTATAGCTTCAAGTGTAAATCTTGTTGATGTGTTTGCATCATCTTGACCAAGATTTGACCATCATAACCCAAGTGCAAGTTTAAGACATGAAGCACAACTCACTTAAGTGTTGCAAGTGTTTTGATGAACCAAAGTTTCATCAAAGTCTTAGATTTAGCACATACATGAAATGTAAAAGTAATACTAACTAAGTTTTGACAATTATGACACAAGTGTGAGTCTAAGACATGTAGATCAACTCACTTAAGAGTTGTATGAAGTTGATGAACCAAAGTTACATCAAGGTCTTAGATCTAACACTTACATGAACTTTAAAAGTAAAAACAAGTTACAAACTTGAAAGTAAACTAACTAATCAAGATCTTAAGATGTAGAACATAGTTCTTAGTTAGATCTTGAAGATCCAAGACCCAAAAGTCTAGATCTAAGGTTATTAAGTTAAATTCAACACAAGTATGTAAAGTTATAAATAAAGAGTTACACTTCCATGTTCTTAAATCTTTAAAGTTAACTTTAAGTTTCAAGAAAGTATGAGATCAAGACTAACTTGTAGTACTTGACCAACAACAACAACAAACATGAAATTATTGTGTTTAAAATGAAGAAGTAAACTAAGTAAACAAGTAATTTGTTCATGGTTGTTCATACTTTAAAGATTCAAACCAAAGTTTGATCTTTAGGAAAGTAAACTTTAAAGTTTACTTCATGAATCACAAGTAGGATTTCAACACATGAACTTACAAACTTTTGAAACAATAAATGTAGAATCATAAACTAGTAAGTTTATGTTCTTGTGTTCTTGAAAGTTCAAGATATTATGAAGAATGAAACTAAAGAGTTTGATTCTTGGAAACTAGTAAGTAAATAATAACAAGTAACAAAGTAACAACAACTAACAACTACAAACAATTAACAACAAAGAACAAAGATGATGATGATTTAAGGGTGTTTGGCCTACGGTTTTCATCAAGAAAAAGGAAGAACAAGTTGTTCAAAACACTTACAAGAAAGAGAGAAAAGTGAGAGAGAAATGAGAGAAAAGGTTGCAAGTATTTTAGGTGTGTGAAAAATGAAATGGAACAAGTGAATGGAGTACTCAAAAAAAAGAAACCAAACACCTCTAAAGGCCTTGGAGGCTGTCGGTTTTGCAAAGAGGGAAGGGGGGAAGAAGTTTGTCCATGAGGTACATGCATGTATGTGTCATAAAAGGTGGATATTAAGTGTTAGTTCATGGGGATTATGTAGTAACTATATTCCTTATGCACAAACTAACTAGTTGAGTTCAAATGATGATACTTACATGTAGTAATGGGCTTAACTAAGTCCATGAAAGAAGTAGGGTGGGCTTTATAAGCCCATGTTCAATTAAAAGTCCAAGTTGTATGTAATTAACAAATAAATCCAATTAAAGCCCAAGTAACTAACTAATCACCATAGTTAATTAAAATGATTAATAAAATCAATCATGAATGTAAATAAAACTTGAAAATATTATTCGTGAAGTTTCGTGTGTCACAAAGATGTTTCGGGCAATTAAAGTCAAGTTCGGGCAATCATGGCAACATGTAAATGTAATAACATACATTCGTTTAATCACACGTATTAATAATAATTATTAATAAATAAACGTTGGAAAATCCAGGGTCGTTACATTACCTACCCGTTAAAATATTCTCACCATTAATAGTTTGTACAAAAGGATTTTTAATTACAATCTTTATGAAAATATACCTACATATATATTTTCTTTAGATGTAATCATGGATTTAATGAGTTAACATAATATTAATCTCATCTGGTTTTCGATTAGGACTAGAATATATAATCTCTAAAACTTTAGATATTACATAATCGCTGTAGAATATTTCTTCAATGAAGTTATGAATTAATACTTCATCGTTTGTTGTTGGTACTCCTTGTTATCTACGGTGCGTATGACGCTGATGTTCGAGGTACAGATTGTGGTGTTGAGGTGTGGGATGCGGATGTTGTTGTTGGTGGTGGTAATGGTACTGTTGGTGTAGATGATGGTGGTACTGTTGATGCCGGTGATGCTGCTGGTGCTTGTAACCTTTGCACCATATCCTCCGAAGCCACTACTCGAGCGCGAAGCTCGTTGGCTTCTTCTATTACACCGGGGTGATTGTCGGTTTGGACGAGTGGATGAATAAGATCTAGAATTTGAGATAGTATATAATAGTGACGAGATACTCTGGATATGAGAGAGAAAATGGTATTACGAACAGGTTCGCCGGTAAGTGCTTCAGGTTCTTCGCCAAGAGGGGAATGTGGTGGATGGAAGGGATCACCTTCTTCTTGTCTCCAATAATTAAGTAAGCTACGAACCCATACCCAATTCATCTAGAATAGATGATGGCTAATTGGTTGATCCATTCCAGTTACGCTGCTTTCGGAGCTCAGGTCGAATTCCATATTGGAATAGCTGTCGGAATCTGAGGAATTTGAATTAGATGCGGGATCCATCTTGTATAATCAGGGAATTGATTTTTGATATATAATAGATTATAGGACTTAGATTGATATTCTTCAATACATAATTTACATATGTATATATAATACCAAAATCCCATAAATTACGGAGAAATTTTCGGAAGATGTCAGGAAAAGTTTACAGTAACAGATATGCTAAGATATGAATTTGTCTGTATACTATATATGCAATAATTGTAGGAAAACGTGTCTAGACTCAAAAATGATAACAAAACTCGGTAAAAACAGATACGGTCATAGTCCAGACTCACTAATGCATCCTAACAATTACCAGTTAAACACACTAATGCAAATTTTGGTTCCCTATGACCTCAAGCTCTGATGCCAACTGTGATGACCCGTCCAAATCCACTTGGACGAATACATCATTCATTGATTTCATAGTGAGGTTTTGACCTCTGTATGATATGTTTTGTAAACATTGCATTCTTTTGAAAAGGCACACCATAAATGAATATATAAATCCAAGGTTTTTGACGTCTGATGATTTCTACGTATAGAAAATCATCGTATATAATAGTTTACAATACTACATCCGTTGACAACGCAGTCAAAATGAGATACATGGTGATGATTTTGTGAATGCAAAGTTTTCTTGAATAAAGCATGTATGACTCCATGCACATAGCTTGTCTAACGTATAAGTAAACAGCGGAAGACTTCTAGTAACCTGAAAATAAACATGCTTAAAAGTGTCAACACAAAGGTTAGTGAGTTCATAGTTTTAATGTTGCACATATTCTGTACATAAAGGTGGATCACAAGATTTCAGTTGTTTCATCCAGAAACGTTTATCAAAATATTCTACAAGATTGAGCAATACACACAATCCAACATGTTTAACGTTTTAATAAGTACCCCTGTTTTAACATACATGTAACCAACATGTACAATACACACAATCCAACATGTACTAAACTCAAATAGCATACGTCTGTTTTATAGTTCAGGCTAGGGTTTCTATACCTGGAACAAACGGGGATGTCAAGCCCTATGGATCCATATACAACTACTCGTGCCCACCAGTTCTTATAACCGGCAGTTACTACTTACCAAAGTTAAAGGATTTTTGGTTCAAACTCGGTGTAGAATTTAGTATGTACTTATTTCCATTGTATTTAAAATAAAGTGCATGTATTCTCAGCCCAAAAATATAGATTACAAAAGCAATTAAAAAGGGAGCAAATAAAACTCACCTTAGCAGCACATAAGGTCATTCATCGAAATGTGACCGAAACTCGGAATGAAACATAACCGTAGATCTCAACCTAGAGAACATATGTTGGTCAATACATATCTAACAAGCTAGGTCTGGTCATAGTGTATCACAATCTTAATGCTCGAGACCAACATGTAAAAGTTAACAAAAGTCATCTCAAAAGTCAACCTGACCCAATATGATCTTTAAATCTATACATGTTTATTAACATAGTATAAGTCTTGATAATTGAACGAATTTATAGTTTATCAAACTCAAAATGTTATTTATTTCAGGAGCTATATTATATTTGAATTATCATGGCAATCGAACATGATTTTCATATAGTTTTCCAATACTTCAAAAATCAGATTATAGTGTTTATAAAGCTTATAAACATGATAAGACAGTCAACTTTGACAATTGTTCAACAAGACGAGACGTGTCTTATATAGAAATTCATTTACTCGATTAGTAATATCTAAAAATTCAATTTATCAATCTCATAGACAAGATGTTTAAATATTAATTTACAATTTCAAACACAATTTCAATTAACGTCAAACATAATTCAGTTGACCATATCTTTTAATCCGTTCATCAAAATCACGCGATTTCTAAATGAAAAGTTAATAATTTTTCGCCAGCTTTCCAAAAACATGCATATCATATACTTTATATCAGTAGCATATGTATCAAATTCGTGATTCAACATAAACTATCTAACTACAAAATTAAAGCATACAAGCATGCATAAACATATATACTCGAGCACTAGACATGGATACACTATTAATATATAAAAGATAAGATATGAATGCTCACGTATCAATATTGTGATTCAATATTGTAGGAAAGTAGGTAGATGCGAAGGAAATGATAAACACTAGATTGACCTCACGAGCATACCCCCGAACAATACCCATAACCTCCATAGCTATAACCCATAATTTCCTTAGCTCTATCCCACTTGAAAACTTGTTTTGAAATAACACGATCATGACTTCGTCGTAGTATTTTATGTATAATACTAATAATACTAAGATTAAAATCTATAATAATAATCTTAATACTAATTAATAATAATAATATAAATAATAATAATAATTTACGGAGTACTTAAGATAGATGGAAAGAAAATGAAAACTGAATCAGAAATCGTGCAATTTATAGGAATGTGGCTGCCACCAACCCCCCATGCGATCGCATGGGGTTTAGCCTATATGGCCATGCGATCGCATGGCCTAATAAATCCAACTCACAAATGTTAACTTCTTCTACCGACACATTTTTTATGTATATATATATATATATATATATATATATATATATATATATATATATATATATATATATGTATATATATATATATATATATATTATTTAATATATAATATATTTAATATTTAGAATTAATTAAATATTATATTATATTCTCGTGCATAGTTGATTTGTTATTTTTACACCGATGTGTTGTACGTTGACCCTCAACTTAAGTACCGGTTCTGGGTTTTCAAACGCATTTTCGTACGCTTAGAAAACTGGTACTTTACGTTTCGTGTAATGTACCTTTATCAATAACAAGACTCAAATCAATGAAAAATTATCCCACTCAAAGTGTAACTTATTTATTTGAGTGTTTTGGTCATTTGCTTCTTAAAATCATCGTCTTAATATATATATAATAATATTATTTTAAATCTAAACGTTTTATGACTAAGTTATTATTATATTTTTATCACATTATAAAATATATATATTTATATATATTTTTATTCATGTCTAGTTACAAATATTTGTTCGTGAATCATCGGTCAAAATCATATAAATTTTAAATTTAAATTTGGTCGGAAATTTTCGGGTCGTCACAGTCGGTGAAGATAGTGCTCTTGGTTCCATACAGATAGTGTCTCCACAATTTGAGTGCAAAGACAACGGCTCCAAGCTCAATTTCATGAGTAGTGTAGTTTCGCTCATAAATCTTCAATTGTCGGGAGGTGTAAGCAATAACCTTCTTCCGTTGCATCAATACACACCCAAAACCTTCTCGGGAGTCATCGCAATACACAACGAAGTCATCACTACCTTCGGGAAGGGATAAGATAGGTGCGGTGGTTAACTTCTGCTTCAAGGTTTGGAATGCCGACTCTTGCTCGGTTTCCCAAACGAACTTCTTCCCCTTGTGAGTTAACGTGGTCAAAGGACGCGCAATCAAAGAGAAACCTTCGATGAATCTACGATAATAACCGGTGAGGCCTAAAAATTGGTGGATATGAGTAGGAGTAGTGGGGTTTCCCACTTGCTGATGGCTTTGATTTTCGTGGGATCGACTTTGATACCTTGGCTACTAACAACGTGGCCAAGAAATTGAACTTCTTTCAACTAAAATTCACACTTGGAGAATTTGGCATAAAGTTGCTCTTTCCTCAAAAGTTCTAGCATGAGTTGAAGATGTTGCTCATGTTCTTCTTCGCTTTTGGAATAGATCAAGATATCATCTATGAAGACGAAAATGAATTTGTCTAGGTACGGCTTGCATACGCGATTCATAAGATCCATAAACACGGCAGGTGTGTTAGTTAAATCGAATGGCATCACCAGAAACTTATAATGACCATAACGAGTTCAGAATGCAGTCTTCAGCACATCGTTCTCCTTCACCCTCAACTGATGATAACACGATCGCAAATCGATCTTGGAGTAAACGCTGGATCCTTGCAGCAGATCGAAAAGATCGTCAATCCTGGGAAGGGGATACCGATTCTTGATCTTTAACTTGTTCAGTTCATGATAATCGATACACATGCAGAAAGATCCGTCCTTCTTCTTCACGAACAAAATAGGTGCGCCCCAAGGTGATGAACTCGGTCGAATAAATCCACGGTCTAGCAATCCCTGTAGTTGACTCTGCAACTCTTGCAGTTCAGAAGGTGCAAGTCAATAAGGTGCGCGAGCTACAGGTGCAGCTCCTGGCATTAGGTTGATCTGGAACTTCACTGATCGTGATGGGGGTAATCCTGGTAACTCTCCTGGAAAGACGTCATAAAATTCGTTCACAATTCGTACATCATCCACGCTCTTCTCCTCAGTTTCCAACTTCTTCACGTGCAACAAAATAGCAAAATGCCCTTTTCTCATTACCTTTTGTGCCATCATACAACTAATAAGGTTCAACTTCGGGCTACATCTATCCCCGTAAATAATTAATGGCTCGCCATCTTCGCGGGGTATATGAAGAATCTTCTCACCATAAATAACTTCTGCTTTCACCTTGGACAACTAGTCCATTCCGACTATCACATCAAAGCTCCCCAACTTAATGGGTATCAAATCAATCTCGAAATCCATACCATCTAAGTTTATTATACCTCCTGAATCCTCATCAAAATCCTCCTCGGGATCCTCCACGCTGGTGTCATCGGATGATGATCTGTCTGAATCGTCTGAAGGTAGTGCAGGTACTTCACGGGCGGGAGAAAGTGTCTGGCCGGTGGTCATGGCCTGTTATCTGCCAGGTGTAATCGGCACGACTCGTCCGTCAGCTGTGCATCTATCCCAATGTCCACGCTTGTTACGAAAGGGACCGTCCCCGTTTCCCCCAGGGATCACAGTACAATCGGAATGATGCTGTGGCCCCGGAAGTCTAGGGCTGGGTGTAGCTGGAATCTCCTCGGAATCCTCGTCTCTATCTGAGATGTTCATTAGGTTAGGTGCGTGTCTACTATCTCCAGAAGACGAATCGCCAGAGTCGCCAGAGTGTAGCGGTGAGTCAGCAACTATAGTAGCTGGGGTAGCAGACGTATCTGAGTCACTCTCGAAGTCAAAGGTCATGGGCGGCATGTCCGACATCTGAACAAGGAAAAATAACTTTTTCCATGTTAGTAAGACATATAGCAAGCACGTAATCAGGCACTACAGCATCCTAGCAGTACATGGCAACAGTAATAGTATTAAACAGAAGTAACATGCAATCAAAAACAGATAGTAGCATGCAGTAACGAGAATAAGCAATAGCATACAGAAAGTTCACATAGCAGTAAAAGCAAGCAGTAGCATGCAACAGTTCCACAGAAACAAGTAAACGAGCAAGTTGTAGATTAGTCCTATTAGTGAATCCTACTCGACTCGGTCAAGACACATTAATGCAACCTAATTCCCTACAACCAACGCTCTGATACCAAATGTGATGCCCCGTACAAAACCATCGTGTATGGATCATCAACAACAGGATCATTACGAGGTCAAACGCTATATGCTGTTTAAAAATCAGTTTTTGCATTCATGAAAAGATAACGTTTTACAAAAGATTGAAGGTATTTCGTATGCCCGAGAGACATATTTAATTAATGTGGCTAATATATTATGATCCAAGTCGGGTCATACCCAATAACAAACTTACCGACACCTTATTCGTCTTTGATTTTAACGATTGGTTCATTGATCAAATACGCGACACTTGAACTTCAAGAAAAATGGTTTTCTGAAATATTACTTGATGTGTATATATATACATAAATTATGGATTAATTTATATATATAACAAGAGTTTAAATTATTTATAGGTTAAATAATTTATTTTGTTATGTTACATTTTATAAAGTTTTGGTTTTATAAAATAAATGTACATAACAAATATATACATATGGAAGTATTATGGAGAGTTTTATAAAATCTAATTACTTTTATAAAACTTATTTAATAATACTTGAAAGAGTAGTGGCATAGGGAATGAGATACACATGCTTTAGGCTTGGAATCTTTCACCCATACTTTCTCATTTCCATATGTAAGCATCTTGACTCTTGAAGGAACACACACATGCAAGATACTTGTAAAAATTCTGCTCAAAACTCTCCCAAAAACTGCTGCTGCTGCCGTGGGCTTTTAGGTGCTCAAAGGGATTCAAAGTTTGGTTTTTGCAAGCAACATTCAAGTGTAATTAAATCCTAACCAAAGCTAGGGTGTTGGTGCACAAGTTTGGGGTATAACTACTTGAGGTTTCATCCATTTGAAGCTCCATTCAACATCATCATCTTCATCACTTTCAACTAGCTTGGAATAGGTATAACATCTTATTCTTGCTTGTAGTTTGTAAGCTTATTTCTTAACTTGATCCTAATTGGGATTTAACTTTAATTGGTTAAAGATTAACATGTTTTAAAATGGTAATTACATGCTTCCGCTTTTAATTGATTCTTAAATGGTTTTAAGTATCATGAAACTTGTTAAATCCCATCAATGGTATCTAGAGCCGAAGTTGTTGAAATATGCTTCGAGATGGTTTTTGAACTCACCATAACTTTGCATTTTATGTACATGCATGATAATAAAATGCAAAAATTATAGGGTTTGGGTGGGTTTAGTATTTAGGCCGAATTTAAGGAGACCCAAAATGGGTTTTTGGGTTCTTCCATTTGGTCTAATTTTGGTTGTATGTAATGTTCACAATCCTAGCCTTGACCTTGTGTTGCATGCATGTGTGTTTGGTTGATTTATGATTCATTTGGTATGTATTATTATTCATTCAAAAGGCTTGTAATAATTATTCAATTGGTTTGTAATAATATTAATTTTGGTTATGTAATTTATTTTATATTTGGTATGTAAAATAGATTAGGTTGTATTTTCATTTTCTAGACAAAATGTATTAGGATATATTTTGTAAAATGATGAAGATGATGAAGACTTGAAGAACACATGAAGAAGCATTTGGATGCAAGATTAAGTGGGAGGTTAAAACCTCCTACTTTGTGTTATAACCCCTTAACCGGTGGCATTTGTTTTCGGCTAAACAAATGTCTACCAAAATGGCTTGATTGTGAACATATGATTTTGCATGCGTGGTTGTTTTGTATGATTATGTGGATTGTATGTTTGTATGCTACAAGTTAATCACACAAGTTAACAACAAACTAAAATGGCAATTTAAATTGGTTAAAATTGACATTATTAATGACATGCAAAACGTCAATTTAAATGGTTAAATTAAAAACGGCTAAAAGGACATTAATAATCGGTTATTAAGAACATGATAAGGATCATACATATGAAATGGTTTATAACTAGTAATTGGCTTACTAAAAGGACATGAAAATAGGTTTTTCATAAAACACTACACACCAAATGCATGTTGGTGTATAGCATTTTGTTTTCTAAAACTAGAATGTAGAAAACATAAAATCCCTTTAACTAATACAAGGTAAACAAGTTAAACGCCATCCTTTTGTGGAAACACTTAGACATATTAGGAATCTCTTGATGGGATAAAGGTCACCTAACCGTCATGAGTGAACTAATATGAATAAGGTACACTTTGCATACATGTGGGATAAAGGTCACCTAACCACTTGTATGTTAAGTCTACATGTCTACACAAGTAGGACGACTTGATTTGGGAATCATGAACTTAGGGTCACCGAAGCATGAGGAACAAATAGGCGTTTGATGGGATTAATATGCCATGCAAAAGGATTGCATGATCCCATAAAATTAGAAGTTGCAAAAGGATTGCAATTGTCATTATGACTACCTAGCTAAATCAAATGACGGGAGAAAGGTCACCTAACCGGAATTTGACTTACCGTTGGATTCTAATATTTAAATAAAACAAATTAAAAGGGTATTGTTTATTAAATCTAAAATCGATACTTAAACGAACCTTGTTAATTTTGTAGATGGCCGCCAATAACAACAACAACATTCCAAACGCACCACTTAACCTAAACCACCTATCATTAAGGTCTCTCTTAGAGAAAGACAAACTCAACCATACAAACTTTATGGATTGGTTCCGCAATCTTCGGATTGTCCTCAAACAAGAGGATAAAATGTATGTGCTTGAGGACCCCATTCCCGATCAACCGGATGAGAATGATGTGGAGGCAATGGCCTCTTACGATAAGTATTGCCACGACTCCCTTCAAGTCTCATGCTTAATGCTTGGGACTATGATACCCGAACTCCAAAAGGATTTCGAGCATCATAGTGCATACGACATGATAACGCAATTGAAGGAGATGTTCCTTCAACAAGCGCGTGTCGAGCGATTCGAAACGGTTCGGGCGCTACATGCTTGTCGTATGGACGATACCCAATCGGTTTCATCTTATGTACTTAAGATGAAAAGCCTTATCGATCGTGCTAACCGTCTTAACCTAAACATATCTAATGAGTTAGCCATCGATCTTATCCTTAACTCCCTATCAAAAAGGTTTGATCAATTTGTAATTAATTACAATATGAATGGGATGGATAAGAGCATAGGTGAGCTTCACGGTATGCTTAGAACGGCGGAAACTAGCATGGGTAAAAGGGCTTTACCCGTGTTAGCAATCGATCAAGGTGGGTCCAAAAGTAAGACCTCTAAGCCAAAGGTGGCTAAGAGAAAAGGACCCGCCTATCAAGGCAAAGGGAAAGGGAAGATGGTTACCCCAACCATCAACAAGGCTAAGAAGTAAAAGGTAGCCGAGAAGGTAAACCCCAAGGAAGACCCATGTTTCGGTTGCGGTGAAATGGGTCATTGGAAACGAAACTGTCCGATCTATCTTAAGGAGTTGAAGGACAAAAGGGATGCAGGGCAAACCTCAGGTAATGTATATATGGTATATATAGAGCTTAGTATTACTTCTTCTAATACATGGGTATTAGACACTGGATGTGGAACTCACATTTGCAATTCATTGCAGGGGTTCAAAAGAAGTAGCAAGCAAACGGGAACATCAAGTCTCTACATGGGTAATGGAGCCAAAGTGCAAGTGAAGGCTCAAGGAGACTTTGTGTTAAAGCTTCCAAGTGGTTTGGAACTTATTTTGAAAGATGTTTTGTATGCACCCGATTTATGTCGAAACATTATTTCCATTTCCCGTTTGAAACAATGTGGTTTTTATCTTAATTTTGTTAATGATGATATCCATATTTATTTAGATAATGTATTCTATTTCAAGGCTTCACCTTCAAATGGAATTTATGAATTGGTTCATGATGACACATCATCCAGTAGCTCAATGTACCATGCAAGCACCAAGAAACTCAAAAGGGATTTGAGTGATTCCTACTTATGGCATTGTCGCCTTGGTCACATAAACAAGAACCGAATACATACACTTCAAAAGAATGGACTTTTGAAATCAAATGAAATAGATTCATTTGATGTATGTGAATCTTGTTTACAAGGAAAGATGACTAAAGCACCTTTCAAAGGGACTTATGAAAGGGCTAAAGATTTATTGGGATTAATACATTCGGATGTATGTGGACCCTTTAAACCCATGACTAGGAATGGTGAAAGATACTTTGTTACTTTCATTGATGACTTTAGTCGTTTCGGATATGTCTACTTATTAAGACACAAGGACGAAACGTTTGAAGCATTCAAAGAATATCAAAACGAAGTACAAAATCAACTCAATAGGACAATTAAGGTACTTCGTACCGATAGAGGAGGTGAATACCTAAGCGATGCCTTCCAAGATCATCTTAGGAGTTGTGGGATTATCTCACAACTTACTCCACCCGGAACACCCCAACTTAATGGAGTTTCCGAAAGGAGGAACCGAACCCTAATGGATATGGTTCGATCTATGATGGCAAGAAGCTCGTTACCTCTATCATTTTGGGGTTATTGTCTAAGCTCCGCGGCTCGTATTTTAAATATGGCCCCAACCAAGAAAGTGGAACGAACTCCTCACGAGATGTGGTTTGGTAAACCTCCATCTCTATCATACTTAAAGGTATGGGGATGTGAAGCTTATCCTAAGCGTTACGTCCCTAATAAGTTGAATGCTCGATCCACGAAGTGTATCTTCATAGGATATCCCAAGGATGATATGGGATACTATTTCTATGATCCATCCAAGCAGAATGTATTTGTTGCTCGGAAGGCGGAATTCCTTGAAACTAAGTTCCTAATGGAAGGAAATAGTGAAAGGAAGATAGATCTTGAAGAGGTTCAAGATCAAGTAGATGATACACAATTGGTTGACACTAGCACTCAACATGAAATTGTTGATAGTGATCAAATGAATGATCAAAATACACAAGACATTCGTAGATCTGGTAGGATTAGCAATCCTCCTGAGAGATATGGGTTTCTCATAGATGGTTGCTATACGGTTGATTTGGATGAACCAACAAACTACCAAGATGCTTTATCAAGGATTGATAAAGATAAATGGCAGGAAGCCATGAACGCCGAGATGCAATCCATGTATGAAAACCAAGTGTGGGAACTTGTTGAACAACCTCCTAGCTCTAAGCTAGTTGATTGCAAATGGCTTTTTAAAATGAAAACCGACATACATGGAAACTTGGATACATATAAAGCTAGACTTGTAGCAAAAGGTTTCACTCAAACTCAAGGGGTTGATTATGATGAAACTTTCTCGCCAGTGGCAATGCTAAAGTCTATTAGGATATTATTTGCCATTGCTGCTCACTACGACTATGAAATATGGCAAATGGATGTCAAAACCGCTTTTCTAAATGGATATCTTATGGAAGATGTCTATATGGTTCAGCCTGAAGGTTTTGTTGATCCAAAATATCCTAAAAGTGTATGCAAGTTAAAGAAGTCAATCTACGGATTGAAACAAGCATCTAGAATGTGGAATCATCGTTTTAATGAGGAAGCCGAGAAATTTGGCTTCATTAAAAATGGTGATGAAGCTTGTGTATATAAGAAAGCTAGTGGGAGCACTATCATGTTCCTTGTACTATATGTGGATGATATATTATTATTTGGGAATGATATTACCACAATGCAAGGAGTCAAAACTTGGCTAAAGAGTTGCTTCTCCATTAAGGATCTTGGAGATGCACAATACATATTGGGGATAGGGATCTATAGGAATAGATCCAAGAGATTGATAGGTTTAAGTCAAAGTACATACATTGATAAAATCTTGAAAAGGTTCAAGATGGAAAACTCTAAGAGAGGTTTGGTACCTATTCAAAAGGGAACCGTTCTCAGTTCATCTCAGTGTCCTGCCACGAAAGATGAACAAGAGAGAATGAAGAAAGTCCCATACGCATCTGCTATTGGGTCTATCATGTATGCAATGATATGTACTAGACCGGATGTGTCATGCGCTCTAAGCTTGACAAGTAGATACCAGAATAACCCAGGAAACAGTCATTGGATTGCTGTTAAAAGTATATTGAAATACCTCAGGAGAACTAAGGATATGTTTCTAATATATGGGTCTGGTGAGGAGGAACTCGCCGTAAAAGGTTACGTGGACGCGAGTTTCCAAACTGATCGAGATGACTCTCGATCACAATCCGGTTATGTCTTCATGTTAAATGGTGGTGCGGTCTCTTGGAAGAGTTCAAAACAGGAGGTTGTTGCGTTATCCACTACAGAGTCGGAGTACATTGCCGCCTCACTGGCAGCTCAGGAAGCTGCATGGATGAAGAAATTCATCGACGACTTAGGAGTGGTCCCTTCCATTCAGGACCCTCTTGAGATCTTTTGTGACAACGAGGGTGCGATTGCTCAAATCAAGGAACCTCGTGCTCATTAAAAGACTCGTCACATTGAGCGGAGATTCAACTACATCAGGGATGAGGTTGAAAAGGGAAAGATATGTATTCACAAAGTTCACACAGATCAAAATGTTGCGGATCCACTCACGAAGCTTTTACATGGGCCAAAACATGAGGGACATGTTTGTGCATTAGGGCTTCGATATTCTAGTGATTGGAAATGATCTATTTTATGTATTGTAACGGAACGAATTAGTTCAAACTCATTAATATAATTATGGTATTAATTTATTTATGAGTCATGTTCCAATTTTGCATATTTTATCCATGAATAAACTATTATTCTAAATTCTGTAGTTGATCACATTTATGGGAACAAGTGTGAGGTCTAGACTATTATGAACTTGGATTGGTTAACATTCAAATAATGAATGTGGGGCAAGGTTGCTACCAAGGTTCATAGATATTTGTGGGACACAAATATTGGAAGACCCGCTCTCAAGAATTACTGTATAGAGCCTTTGTGGTTGATCACATGTAATCTTGAGTAAAGGAGAATATCATTGTATCCTCTGACCTGAGATACATATTGGGTTCGGATATTCACCAAGTACTGTGCCTTGATTCTTTCCTTCACTATTCTGAAACATGGTAGTACATAAGGAAGAACTCATGTATATTACAAAGTGTATATCTAGGACGTATGTAGTCAAGATGGAATTTGTCCCTCTTATTCGTTGAGAGTCAGATGTCTAAGGCCTGAAAAGTTAAATCTATAAGAGAGTGATCACTCTGTATCTCTTGGATTTAACATGACATCTAGGACGAAAGGAAATAATGAAAGATTCACCTAATCATATTCGAGATGGAACTCGAAAGGGATGATGTTATTGAATGGCACAAAGTCATAACATATTAGGGGTGATGGACGGTGTGTTAGGCTGTATCCATCACTTGCATTGATTTCTTATGTTTCTCGTGCAAGTGGGAGATTGAAGGTATTTCGTATGCCCGAGAGACATATTTAATTAATGTGGCTAATATATTATGATCCAAGTCGGGTCATACCCAATAACAAACTTACCGACACCTTATTCGTCTTTGATTTTAACGATTGGTTCATTGATCAAATACGCGACACTTGAACTTCAAGAAAAATGGTTTTCTGAAATATTACTTGATGTGTATATATATACATAAATTATGGATTAATTTATATATATAACAAGAGTTTAAATTATTTATAGGTTAAATAATTTATTTTGTTATGTTACATTTTATAAAGTTTTGGTTTTATAAAATAAATGTACATAACAAATATATACATATGGAAGTATTATGGAGAGTTTTATAAAATCTAATTACTTTTATAAAACTTATTTAATAATACTTGAAAGAGTAGTGGCATAGGGAATGAGATACACATGCTTTAGGCTTGGAATCTTTCACCCATACTTTCTCATTTCCATATGTAAGCATCTTGACTCTTGAAGGAACACACACATGCAAGATACTTGTAAAAATTCTGCTCAAAACTCTCCCAAAATCTGCTGCTGCAGCCGTGGGCTTTTAGGTGCTCAAAGGGATTCAAAGTTTGGTTTTTGCAAGCAACATTCAAGTGTAATTAAATCCTAACCAAAGCTAGGGTGTTGGTGCACAAGTTTGGGGTATAACTACTTGAGGTTTCATCCATTTGAAGCTCCATTCAACATCATCATCTTCATCACTTTCAACTAGCTTGGAATAGGTATAACATCTTATTCTTGCTTGTAGTTTGTAAGCTTATTTCTCAACTTGATCCTAATTGGGATTTAACTTTAATTGGTTAAAGATTAACATGTTTTAAAATGGTAATTACATGCTTCCGCTTTTAATTGATTCTTAAATGGTTTTAAGTATCATGAAACTTGTTAAATCCCATCAAAGATAACGTGCTTCTACAAATAGAAAGCATAAACATAAGTACGTGACTCAAAGGTCATTACAAAGCCATTATTCAGAAATAACATAAGTTGTGAATGCAAGATAAAAGTTCCATGATTGAGACATCTCTAAACAATGCTACAGAAGTCTAACACAGCAGTCTATTACAACGGAAGCAATAAGCGTCTTAGTTACCTGAGAATAAAACATGCTAAAAAGTCAACACGCACTACAACAAAAATGACCTTTCGGGACCCTTTTTCTGGGACCCCTAAATAAAAGGGTGCTAAACAACACCTGATAGTACCCTTCATCAGATAGCCTAAAAAATAACGAATCATCATATCTTCATCGCCATTATTCACGCTAGTTTAATTGTAAATTTTAACCAAGGGTACTAAGAATTGGAATTGATAGGATGGTTTAAAAAAAGGGTCCTATAACTCATATAAATGTATTATCATGACCATGAATTCGTTATATAATAGGACCGTTTAATGTATGGGTCCTATTACTTATATCATTATGTTGTCCTGGCCATTAATTAACTGTAATATCAGGACCCTTAAATTTGGTCGCTGAATTATAACTTGCGTTATTAACAAAGTGTACATACAAATCGAATTAATATGACGGTTTAATATAAGGGTCCTATAACTCATATCATCCGATTATCATTGCTGTGAATTCAATATATCAATAGGACAGTTTGATAATGGGGTCCTTTTAATGATATAACTAGGTTATCATGGTCATTAATTAACTTTATTAATAGGACCCTTTACCTTAGTCGTAAAATTTATAGCTTTAATTTTTAGCATAGTGTAGAAAAAATAGAATGGTTTAATAAAGGGTCCTTTTAATGATATAATTAGGTTATCATGACCATTAATTAACTTTATTAATTGGACCCTTTACCTTAGTCGCAAAATTTATAGCTTTCATTTTTAGCCAAGTGTACAAAAATAGAATGGTTTAATAAAGGGTCCTTTTAATGATTTAATTAGGTTATCATGACCGTTAATACATGTTAATATTAGGACCCTTTATTTTAGTCGTAAAAATTATAGTTTTCATTTTTAGCCAAGTGTACAGAAAATTGGACGGTTTAATAAAGGGTCCTTTTAATCAATACATCAGGTTATAAGTCAGTTGATTCAAGCCTGTGTTGCTTGATTACAACTAGTGTAAAAATACAGTGTTACAGTGCTGCATACATAAGATATTGGTGTACTGTTGCATAAACAAGTGTCAAACTTTTGTTAAAATAACCAGTGTAGCTTAAACTGCTTATTTACTTTATCGTACTTACACTGATGAGAGGATTCAACATATTGTCAAACTTGTGTATTCATTTAATTGGTTAGTTGTTTTTAGAAGCATATACCATTAGTAACTTTATTGGTCACTTGTATAGACGAGATATTGTGACAAGAATACATCATCACAAACGTCCAAACAATTGCAGTCAGAGTAAATAACACAATTGTTGAATTAACTTATAATTCAATAGAATTCAAAACGATCCAACTTCAAAAGTAACAAACAAAAACATAGACAACTTGCAAGAAAGACCAGAATAAATAACGGATCATCTAATGAAACAAAAAATAACAAATAAAAGCAATCCAGCTAACAACGAAAATCTTCTTCAACATTAGCAATTCAGCATCCTTTTCTTTGATACTTTCTTCCAGCCTGTAATTGTTTCGGTGCAATCCAAGAATTATCTCACCTGCTCTGTTACACATGGGTGGATCCACCCATCCAATAAATCCACAATCGTTTGAATCCTGATTAGATAATTAAAGTTATCAAATATTTTATTAATTTGGAAAGGCATAAAGTTAACGAATTAGGTTAAAAAATTAAAACAAAATAGAGAATCTGAAAACTTACATTACTAGGGCAGCAGTAGAACCTTCACCCAGGGTTTGCTTGCGTCCAAGATGTTCGAATAATGCATAGTTTTCCACAAACACAACGTACATCCATTATGAAAAATGATGGTTGATTGTGGTGTGTTTGAGTTGTAGGTAGTTGAATTATTAGGGTTGTGAATGTCATCGCCAATGAACAATACGTTGGTTATATAGGATACGTGATGGTAGTTGATGCGCCTTAAATAGGGAAAATCATCCTAAAAGTTATAATATTACGATACGATTACCATATTATTATATATATATATATTATTATTATTATTTTACAAATATAACCATAAGTGTTCCATTGGTTGGCCCATTGGTACTCAACATAACATTATGTTTCATGTTTTTTTTTTTTGTTAACTGGACCATTATGCTTCATGTTATAAACAAGATTAAGGGGTTTGCGCTACGCGGCTATGAGTTATTGACGGATATTCTATATACGTTACATTCGGCAAAGTATTGTACGTATGAAAATTTACCATCATTGTATATATTTAGATTTAGTATCTAGCAATTAAAAACTGTTTAGGTTATAAATTAAAGCTACCATAAACAACATAACTAATTATCAAACAATTACAACTGTTCGTTAACATAACGCTTCAGGTTCAAAAGTTCCACCAACACACATACATACACCAAATTATCTTAGTTTAGCCAATATTCACACATTCTGCCTATACAAACTGAAAATTGCAGAATCTAAACCATGACATTCCCAAACAGACTATTCAAAGTTATGACCATCATCGCACACAACCTCAAACCTGCGCTCCCTGCGTTTGAACACAAACCAAACTTCGTCATCGAGAACATAGCCATTCAAAGTCAAAAATTTGATCCAGCCAGATGAAACCATCAAATTCGGTTTTTTTTTGTTTCCCTCCTGCAACAGGCCCCATATGTGAACTCTGTCATCAACATCAATGCATACACATTCATACCTTCTCCGGCTATTTAACTCCAAGAGTTGCACTAGCTCATGTGGTAGACGCTGAATCACATTCGTATTATAATTGTTAAATAATGCATCAATATTATGTGAAAAACATGTAACGTATAGATAACATTGTCTGAGTTCACTCGTGAATGCAAGCTAAGAATGGATAAAATATATTGAGTCAAATATATTCTGTATGAAAATAGAAGTAACTTACCCATACATTCCCTTTCGGTATGATCACGAAAACAAATACTTGTCGATTAGCAGGCATTGGTTGAGGGTTATTCACAGCCGCATCGAACTCGCTCTTTCTGATTACCATTACATCTAAACTATCATCAGATTGGTTATGATTTGAAGAGGACCCAATTTCAAATGCATTGGAATTATTGGCAGCCATCTTTTCTTTCACTAAATTATCCATTTAAGCAAACAAATGTTAGATACATAATACATGAAAAACCCTTAAATTTTCAAAGATTTTTAACATAAATTTATATTTATCAATACCAGATTTGAAAAGAAAAAATAACATTAAGGATACAGAACATCTATCTGATCATTTAATTTTGTGATGTTGTAAAAAACAAAAATATGTCTTTATGTTCAAAGCAGTAGCAGTTACACACACACTAGATTCATAACAATTTCATAAATATACAATAAATACACATTCATATATATATCTATACACACACGTTCAACATTGAAATCTTGAATTGAAGCAGAAAACTTACTCAACACTTCAGTTTTATACAAAATTGTATACTTGTAAAGTTTAAATATCAAACTAAAATGCAAATGATTTTGTTAACTCCAAACTTTAGAATAAAATTTATTTGTCATATAAACCCTAAGCAAGACGATTGTTAAAATCTTGCAGATAATGAAACAATTTACAGACATGCAATATATGTGAAGATAACATATGATTT